>NC_057813.1:638398709-638529641 GCF_018294505.1 Triticum aestivum
TCTGACCATCCTGTACTTACGTTTATTGTCCGCTGCGTTCCAATAGAAAGCACCCCTATGCTTGTCAAAACCAGTATGAACCCCATTAGAGAGAAGATAGAATCCCATCAAGAACATAGGAAGCGAAGAAAGACATGAGTTAGTAAGGGCGACCTTGCCCGCTTGCGTGTTGTATCTCCCTCGCCAAGGTAGAACTCTGTTGCCAACTTTGGTAACCACCGGAGCGAAATCTTTAGCCAAAAGTTTAAGCGGGGAAATGGGGAGGCCTAGATATTTGAGAGGGAAGGATCCAAGAGAACAATTCAGAAGATGGGCCACCCGCTGCGCCTCCATGTCCGAGACCCCAGTCACTACAACCTCACTCTTAGAGAAATTGATTTTAAGACCTGAGAGCGCTTCAAAACAGAGCAGAAGGAATTTCAGATTGGTGAGGCTATTTTCATTGAGCTCCATCAGAATGATAGTATCATCCGCATATTAGAGATGAGAGATGCCATTAGGGATGAGATGAGAGCTCACCGGAGTAATATGACCAGCCAAGGCAGCTCGGGAAAGAATGCGAGATAAAGCATCAGCCACAAAGTTGAAAAGTAAAGGAGATGCTGGGTCCCCTTGCCTGAGGCCCCTACCATTAGCAAAAAACTGGCTAATTTGGCCATTGACAGCCACAGCCGTGTGCCCCCCAGAAACCAATTGCATCAAGTGATGCATAATAGGCTCCTCAAAGCCCTTAGCCAAAAGGACTTGCCGAAGGAAGTTCCAGCTAACCGAGTCACAAGCCTTTTCAAAGTCAAGTTTAAGGACCACAGCCTTTGTCCCTCGCACCCGCAGGTCATGAACAATCTCATGTAAGCAAAGAACCCCGTCCAAAATGAACCTCCCTTTGATGAAAGCAGACTGGAAAGGGCTAATGGTCCGATGTGCAATGGGAGATAGCCTAGTGGCCATGCCCTTAGCAGGCATCTTGGCGAAGTTATTGATTAAAGCAATCGGCCTAAACTGAGAGATCATATCCGCACCCTTGACCTTAGGGATGAGGGAGAGAACCGCATAGTTAAGTCTAGAGATGTCAACCGATCCCAGCCAATACCCTTGGATGACTGCAGAGATTAGACCTAGTTGGGGCCAAAACTGTCGAAAGAACGGAATGGAGAAACCATCAGGGCCTGAAGCCGCATTAGAATTAGCCGTCCGGATAGTATCAAAAATTTCCTCCTCAGAAGGGGGAATCAACAGAAGCTCATTATCAGCATGAGAAATCCTATCAAGGGGAGCCCAAAAGCCCGGGGCCAGCGCGAATCCGAGGTCTGGTTTAGCCGAAAGCAGGTTAGAGAAGAACCGCACTACATGTCGGAGAATGATCGGCGGTTCCGAAACCCTAACGCCATCAATAATGAGACTGTTAATCAGACATCTACGCCGTCTGCCATTCGCAATGGCGAAAAAGTAAGCCGTGGGAGAATCACCCTTAAGAGTCTAATTAATCGTACCCCTTTGCTTCCAATACACTTCCTCTTGGCGATGAATAGCCAGAAGCTCCTTCTCAAGGCCATATCGAACTTGCCACTCAGCAGCCGAGAGCCCACCATTGTCCGCACGGAAGTCAAGGGCACTAATTTGAGCACTCAGCCTAGTTTTGTCGCGCCTCGCCTTAGCAAAGTGGTTCTTGGCCCAACCCCTAAGAAACTTGCGCAGGGAGTACGAGACATAATGCCAGTCATCCATAGGGCCAAAGGAGCGGTGGGGGGAGGTAAGAAAACCCAAGATCTTCTGAGCCAGCATATTAGGGAACCCCTCCACTAAAAGCCAGGACGCATCAAATTGAAATCTTTGGCATCCACTGGGGCAGAGACCATCGTCAAGGATAAGAGGAGCGTGATCGGAGCCAACGATGGGGAGGGCCCGAAGTGAGCAACGAGGAAAAAGGCCATCCCAAGCAGGACAGATAAAAACTCTATCAAGAACCGAACGAATAGGACAAGTCTGACGGTTGGTCCATGTGAAGCGGGCCCCAACCCTCGGGATTTCACGAATAGCCGTATCCCTGATGAAAGCATTAAATGCCTCGGCCAGCACCCAGGAGAAATTGGAAGAACTCTTATCAGAAGGATACCGAAGCAGATTAAAATCACCCCCAATCAAGAGAGGTAATTGGCAGGCATCAATTTTAGTAAAAATCTCATCCAAGAAAATTTGTGACAAGGAGTGATCAGCCGGACCATAGACTACCATAAGTTCGAGGAGGGTGTTGTTGGAACGAAGGGAAACTACCATACTAGCCCAGTATACACCATGATCAAAAGCCACAAAATCAAAGGTATCATTATTGGTACCCAGAAGAAAGCCGCCGGACTGACCAACGGAGGCCATAGAATTCCACCTAAATCTATCAATCCCAGCAATGGCCGAAAGTTCAGAAGGAGAAAAGGAAGGTTTAAGAGTCTCAACAAGCCCAATAAAATCAATTCTTTCAGCGCGCATTAAGTCCTTCAATTGGTCTCTGCACCCCCTAGCGCAGAACCCTCTAATGTTCCAAAATAATGCCTTCATCTCAGGGAAAGGTTTTTAATTCTCAAGCTCGACCTGCACGGAGCCTTGCAGGTTTTAGCACGTTTCCCGGCCCCGCGTTTCTGCACCGGAGGCAGCTGCCCCCTAGCAGCCTTGTCCGGTTCCCCTCCGGCCACAACCAGAGGGGCAGCCATCCCAGCACCGGCCTCCTTGGCCTTGGCGATATCAGCCTGAGCACGTTCATTAGCACGTATCAACTGCAACAGAGAGGAGGGGGAACCCACGCTAGCGTCTAAACATATCCCCACATCAGCTAATATCGAAATAAGATGCTCATCGGAATGGGAGGGTAAAACTAGCCTAACAGGAGACTGAGCCAAAGAGGGAGAAGGAGATGGGGGTGAACCCGAACCTGAGGGAGGGAGATCACGCGCCGCCGCACACCGAGCCACCCGATCCACCACGCGCTCGCCACTGTTGGAGACGCGCCCACTCTTGCGAGCGGTCGAGGCAGGAGAGCGCACAGGGACCGGAGGAGCCCGACCAGGAGAAGCCGCCGCCGAAGACGGGCCCGATGCCGCCCCCAGGTCCGCCTCCAAACGGCGACAGAGCCCAGCCGCCGACTGCCTGGAGTCCCCCAAGGCCCGGCTCTTCGCGGAGAACTTCTTCACCGAGGACTTCTTCCTTTTCTTGGCCGCCGAAGGTCCCACTGGAGGTAGATCTTCAATGCCGGACAGTGAGGGGGAGGTGGGGCGCACGGGCATGTTGGAGCACGCCCCCGACAAGGGGGTGCCCTTCGAAGCAGCCACGGCCGCAGGACCAGCCACCACACCAGGCACCGAGCCCTGAACCCCACCTCCCGCCGAAGCCGGAGCACAATCCTTCATCAGCTCCTGCTCAGCAGGAGAGAGCCCATCCCACGCAGACTGGGTGAAGCGGGGGTCCGTACCATTCAGCGAGTCCTCAGGACCCCCCCCCCCCCGCCCTCCCTGCTCTTGTCATCATCACCCGAAGCCGGGGGAGGAGGAGGGGGAGGAGGAGCGGCCGAGCCAGGAGCACCTTCCACCCGAACACGAAGACGATAGCCACCAGCCGCCGGGAAAACATCAACAGAACCACGGATGCAGATCGGATCCACGCACCACACACGAAGGCGAGCAGGGCCAAGAACAGACAGCGAAGCAAGATCAACCTTAATAGGTTTCCCGATTAGCACCCCAAAGGCCATCAAGAAGGACGCAGTGCGCAAGCTAGGAGGCACATCATCAATGAGCACCCAGACATCAGATAGAGGAGAGATGTTCTTAGATCCGTTGGAAGCAGCTTTGACCGAAACTACAAGTTGATTCACAGGGAGAGTGAAACTGGTACAGGAAGACATCATGCGTAGACTCTCTTTAGAGGGGAAAGTGGCCGCAAACTCAAAATCAGAAAGTTGGCGGATCTGCCAGTCCCAACCACCTTCATCCCACATACGAAGTTCATCCAAGAGGGCTTGCGGAGAGATGCGCTTGTCTTGAACAGATATGACACCCACACTAGACAAGGAGGGAATGGGAGCAGCTGCGGGGACTTCCTTGTCCATGGCAAAAAAGGAGCAGCCAGGGAGGCCAGTCCCATAGTGGACGAAGGAGGGGGGCTTGATCCTACTTTGACAGTCCATCGTTAGGTGTCCATCCTCCCTACAAATGAGGCAGAATGGAGGATTCTCGCATCGAGACTAGAAGTGGCCAGGGCGATGACACGCGAAGCAGGTGAGGATGGGATTGGAGACCTGGGAGTGAGAGGGATTGCGATTCGCGCCACGAGAAGGCGGCGGAGGGAGGATGCCATCACCAGGGGGACCACCGACGGCACCCGCACCAGCACCACGCCCCGCCGCAGGACCGACCGGACGCCGGGCAGGGGCCCCGGAGCCACCACATGGGAGCCAGCGAGGAAGGAGACGAGGAGGGGCCCGAAGATCCCGCCCGGCTCCGCCGCGCCGCCTGTTCCGAAGGGTCAACCACAGGCACCGGAGCAGCGGTCGCCAGGGGCGGAGGAGCCACCGGCCCGGATCCAGACGCACGCGGCGATGCGGCGCCCGCCTCCGACCGCGAGGCCTGGAGCTTGGTGCGGAGCGACGCCTCATACTCCAGATCTGCAGCGGCGTCGCCAGAACCGTCCCGCCCCCGCTTGAGGCCGGAGACAGCCTCACTGGAAGACCCGCGGGAGCGGTCCATCGCCGCCACCGACGCGAAAGGGAGAAGGAGGGGAGGGGGAGGCTTGGATCTGACAAAGCGGCGAATAGGGAAGCGGCGCCGTCGCAGGTCAGCAGCGGAAGCAGGAAACCCTAGAAAAGGGGGAACCGACCCCTTCCGGACCCATAAATAGCCGGAGCCAGCCAGGCCGGGCTCGTTCGAAAGGGCCGAGGGGGGAGACGGGCGCAGCTGGGCCGGCCTAGGCCCAACAGACGAAGACACGAGGGGGGGGGGAAGTCAACCGCAGAATCCAACGAAGGGACCGGCCCAGGCCCACACGGCCCGTCACCGACCAGAGGGACCCGGCCCACGACCCGGGGCACCAGCGCAAGTCCCGATCCCAGATCTAGGGTTTGCGCCGGCGCCGCCGACGTCGGGGAAGGAAGGCACCTGGGCGGCAACGAGCTGGAGGACACCGCCACCGAAGGGGAGGAGACAGGCGAGGCCATGGCACCCACCCCCTGGCCCACCAAAGAAGGGTCCGCCGACCAGGGAGCGACGCGCCGGCGCCCACGACCAACACGATGCCAGCCATCCGGGCCCGCGTCAAGCACACACTGCCGGCCCCGACCCCCCGGGGCAAACTTACACCGGCGACCCGCCACCAACAGCGGTGGCGACCCAACCTCCGAGGCCGAGCGAGGAGGAGAGGGAATCTCAGAGTCAGAATCGGATCCAGAGTCGTCAGAACCAAGGGCCCAGAACCTGTTAGCCCGGGGCGCCTCCAGGGCCACCGGACTGGGAGGGGGGATACAGGTGGAAGGGGTTCGGGCCCCGCCGCCGGCGGGGATCCCGGAGGGAAGCACGAGGGGGGAAGGGAGCAGGGGAGCGTATCTGACTTGGACGCCGGGGATGAGGGGGAGCCGCAAGCCGACGGCGCCCCACGGGGGGGGGGGCGAGAGGAGGGGAGAGAGCCATTTTTTGCGGCTCGACCCTGCAGTCTCACCTATGTCAACCTAGCTAGCACCCCCACTTCCATGCTCCCTGATGTTGCAAAAGTCTTGTATTAATATCAGGCAGGTCCTCGTTAATATACCCCTATGGCCTATTAAAAGAGTAGCTTCTGATCATCTACACGGAGTGTGGAAAACCTGACCAACATTACTAAGGCAACACATGTGTAGCCTGACAAGTATAAAGCGCCCTCCCATCACAAGTCTTCACCAATATACCAATGAAAATAACTATTGACAGGTTTGTTACTAAGCTCCAGAATCTCACCTGCCTCAAAAATTCAGAGCTGCATCACTCCATAGTATAACAGTGATTTGGTGACCCCTGTGTCAAATAAATAGAGAAAGTCCAAATATAAAATAAATCACAGCAGACCGGCTGTAACCAAGAAGGGGGATTTTTTTGGATAAAGGGCTTTTCGTTGAATTGAAATATCGAGTTGATACAACCGCATCAAAGATCACCCGGCCTCTGCATAGCTAGATGCACACAGCCAAAGTTTCAAAGTACTAGAAGCCAAAATAAAAAGGCAAAAAACAATATCATTCCTGGTGAGCCACAATGCCCAACATAAGGCAGCCGCCCCCGCAAGAATGTGCTTAGACAATTGTTTATCTATTCCCCTCAACCAATTGCCGAACATATTCCGTACGCTGCGTGGAGGATATAGATTCGAAGCAATTTGGACTATTGCCCATACTGATCTAGCAAACTTGCAATCAAAAAATAGGTGTTTAATGGATTCATTATGATTGCAGAAAACACATTTTTTGCAGCCTTGCCAGTTTCGTCGAGCTAGATTGTCCCTAGTTAAGATAACTCCTTTGTTGAGAAACCATAGGAAAATTTTCACTTTTAGAGGAATCTTAAGCTTCCACAATTTTCTATTATCAGATGGAACCTCGTTATGAACCAATGCATCATACATGGATTTAACCGAAAATCTTCCATTCAGATGCAGGTTCCATTTAAAGATGTCCAATTCAGCCGACAGTTGGACAGCTCCCAAACGAGTCAGCAAATCGTTCCATGCAGTCAGACGAGGTCCAGAAATCGTTCTGCGAAAAGAAATATCCGGGTGTTCTTGTCCCAATACCTGCTTAATCGTGACAAACTTATGTCTAACTATCCGATATAAGCTTGGGTATTGCACATTTAGAGGAGTAGTCCCGAGCCAGGTGTCTTCCCAGAATCGAATCTGGGAGCCGTCCCTAACCGAGAAAGTGCCAAATTGGAAAAAGAATTCTTTAGCTTGCATAACCCCACTCCAAAAATGAGAGTCACCTGGTTTCCAGTAGACCTGGGAGATTGCTTTGGACCCAACGTATTTATTACGAATGATCTCCTGCCAAACACCATCCTCAGTGAGTAATCTGTATACCCATTTGCTGAGCAATGCAATGTTTTTGATCTCAAGATCCTGGATTCCGAGTCCCCCTTGGCTTTTAGGACGACATAATATATTCCACCTATCCAAGCGATATTTCTTTTTTTCATTGTCACTCTGCCAAAAAAACCTTGATCTAAAATAATCAAGGCGTTGGAGAACACCTTTTGGCAGATGAAAAAAAGATAGCATGTAAAGGACCATGTTGGTAAGAACCGAGTTGATCAGAACTAGTCGGCCCCCATAGGACAAGAGTTTGGCCTTCCAGCTCGCCAACCGTTTCTCCAGTCTCTCTTCAACATGTTTCCATTCAGCGATTGTCAAACGCCGATAATGAATAGGAATACCTAGATATCGAATCGGAAATTGGCCTAGTTGGTATCCAAATATATCAGCATATTCTTGTGAAGTTTCTGCGGCTTCGCCAAAGCAGAAAAGTTCACTCTTATGCAAGTTTATCTTAAGGCCAGAAAGATCCTCAAAAGCACATAATAACAATTTGAGGTTTCTAGCCTTTTCTAGGTCGTGATTCAAAAACAAAATGGTGTCATCCGCATACTGTAAGATTGACAGGCCTCCTTCTACTAGATGAGGAATGACCCCGGTGATTTGACCAGCTAGCTTGGCCCTCTCAATGAGAGTAACTAGCATATCAGCCACGATGTTGAAAAGGATAGGTGATGCGGGGTCGCCTTGGCGTAGCCCCTTCCTAGTCTGGAAATAATTGCCTACGTCATCGTTCACCTTGATAGCCACGCTACCTCCAGACACAAAGTTCTCAACCCATCGGCACCAAGTATCGGAAAACCCTTTCATACGAAGAGTTTGAAGCAAAAAAGGCCACTTCACCTTATCATAAGCTTTCTCGAAGTCAATCTTAAAGATGACCCCATTCAACTTTTTACGGTGGAGCTCATGAACAGTTTCATGTAGGACAGCAACACCGTCTAAGATGTTCCGTCCTTGCATGAAAGCTGTTTGTGTTGGTTTGACTACATGGTCTGCGACCCCATTCAGCCGGTTAGTCGCGACCTTGGTGAAAATTTTAAAGCTCACGTTTAATAAGCAATTCGGTCTATATTGTTGAATCCGATTGGCATCCTTTATCTTTGGTAAAAGGATAATTTCACCAAAATTGAGTCTAGAGATGTCTAGTCTATGAGCATGCAGTTCATTAAACAATTGAACCAGGTCAGACTTTAACATATCCCAAAAAATTGATAAAACTCCGCCGGAAAACCATCCGGTCCCGGAGATTTGTTGTGTTCCGTTTGAAAAATCGCAGTCCGCATTTCCTCCTCAGTGAAAGCAGAGGTTAGGAATTCATTTTCCGCAGCGGAAACTTGCTGGATGTCATGACAAATAGACTCATCCATCTCCAGCGTAGTTTCCGAGGAAGGACCAAATAAGTCTTTATAGTATTTTGTAATAAAGTCCTTGAGCGGAGCGTCCCCCACAATGCGACCCTCGTCCTGATCAAGGGTGAATATTCGTTTCTTTCTATGTCTGTCATTGGCTAACATTTGAAAGTACTTCGTGTTATCATCCCCAAGTACCAACGAGTCGCTCTTGCACCGTTGGTACCATTTGATTTCCTCTTCGCGTAAGAGACGGGCTAGCTGCTCATTGAGATGAATTTTTTGCTCAATCTCAGCCGCAGATAGAAGCCTCACCTCCATGATCTTATCTAAGGATTCGATCAAGACAGATAGTCGCAACTTCTCTTTCTTATAAATCCCAGCGGTGTGTTTAGCCCATCCACAGAGGAATTGGCGCAACGCACGAATGCGATTATTCCAACGTTGAATTGGTGTATCACCCCGTGTTGGGCGTTGCCACACCTTTTTAACCAATCCAGGGAAACCCTCTCTAGTGAGCCACCCCAGTTCAAATTTAAACCGATGGCGGTTCGAAGTGGGTGCTGCTTGACCAAAATCAGTAAGCAATGGAGCATGATCCGATAAGGCCTCAATTCTCTCCAAAGCCCGCACTGATGCTAATGGATATTTAAATTCCCAGTCTGTGGTGACTAGCACCCGATCAAGTTTTTCGAACGTCGGGATAGATCTATTATTGGCCCAGGTAAATTGGCGCCCCGAGAGAGAGAGAGAGAGTTCCCGCAAATCAAGACTGTCAATGACAGCATTAAAAAGAAACGGCCATCGAGTGTCGAACCTATCATTGTTTTTATCCTGCTGGTATCACAAAATATTGAAGTCCCCCCCAAGTAGCATGGGGTGAGGATTTTCTCTGCAGGTATTGACAAGTTCTTTGAGGAAGGCCGCTTTAAATTCATCTTGAGCAGCACCATATACGGCAACCAAGCTCCAAATGAAATTATCGGACATGTTTCTAAGGTGGAATTTAATATGATACTCCCCCTTTGAAGTTGAAAGAAGTTCCAAGTAAGTGGAGTGTATTCCTAAAAGAATACCTCTGGACCTCCCTGAAGGCGGCGGGATATGCCATTCGTAATCTTTGCCACATGAAAAATGGTCCAAATCACGCGTTGGAAAGTCACGCTTACTACACTCAGAGATTGCCACGAAGTCGAGGGCATGATCCCTAACACAATCAGAAATATGTTTGTACTTAGCCAAGTCACCAAGACCTCTGCTATTCCAAAACATTCCTTTCATGGAGAAACTTTATTACGTTTGGATACTTTGGTCTTCTTCTTAGGGCGACCCTTTTTACTACCAGAGTTAGACTTGTTCTTACGTACCGATGCAACGAGCTCACAAAGCATCGTATCACGCATGGTATCTTCAAAGTCTACCTCTGTAGTATCATTGACCAGATGAGAGAGGAGTATGCCTTCATGGTTGGCATCGGACTCCTCATCCTCCTCATCTGATACTAGTGGATCCGCCGTCAGAAGTGTTCTAGGAGCAACCATAAGCCGGTCGAACTCCATTTGCTTAAGAGTTTTAACTGAGAAATCAACTACTGCATCATTTCTACCTAATGAAATACCAAGGCTAGCAATATTTGAAGACATTTTGGCTTTATCAAAAGATAGAAATGATTTGCAAGGAGATGTACCATCAAAGTCGAGGTTCCGCGATGCCGTTCTACGCATGGCCCTCTGCATGGAATCCTCATCAGTGGGAGAGGCCCCATCAGCCCCCACAACATGGCGGCCACTATGTCTAGGCGGTGAAGTAGTAAACTCCGAAGCAACCCGCATCCCAGAGGGCCGGAAAGGTGGTGTAGACGGCTCCGGCGTAGCAGCGGGAGACCTAGAACGCTGCAGCTCATCCTCCATAACAGCAATACAAGGAGCAGCCTCCTCGTCCCGCGGCGGCGACGCAGGAGACAGCGCCTGCCCCGGCGACGCTGCGGGAGACCGTGAAAGCTGCAGCTCATCCTCCATGACAGCGTTCGTAGGAGCAGCCTCCTCGTACTGCGACGGCGGCGCAGGAGACAGCACCCGAAGCGTCGCTAAGGCCATGTCATGATCTGCACGCACCGCCGGGGAGAAAATCACACCCCGACGACCAGAAGACCGAGAAGAAGTCGATGTCAGTGTCGTCAGATGCTCCAAAGCAGCCTCCGACGGTGATCCCATCGCCAAGGGCGCCGCAGGCCCATCAACCCATGTCCGAATAGCTGACATGGGCGAAGCATCCGGTTGAGGTGGTGGAGGCGGTGCAGAGCTGGCAAGCGAGGGAGGGTTCTGGGGCGGCACGAGCTCCGTCGCCGCTGGTGGGTCCCCCGACAAAGGCCGCGATGCCAAGCATGGATGTGTACTGGCAGGAACGGTCGTGGAAGAGGTGATTTGCATCGGAACCACTCCTCCCAAGGAAGATGATGCCGCCGTGTTAGCTGACGACGAAGACGCTTTCGGCCTCTTGCTCTTGTCATCAGCCCTTGAAGTGTCCTCTCAATAATGCTCCTTGTCCCCTTCCGTATCATCGCCATGCTCCCAAACGCGAGGCACAAAATCAGCGTCCACACGGAAATCATCATCTTCCAGAGTGTACCGGAATTCATAGCCCTTCTTCTGAACAACCACATCCGACGAGAGGGAGTTGACAGGGCTCATCTTAAAAGCATCAAGATTAAGCACGCCAACCTGAATCCTCACAATACCACGGCGGCGCAAGCAAAGGAGGTCGACGTCAAGAGTGGCGCCAATAACAGAGCCAACTGCCCAGAGACCCAAGAAATGCCGGAGAGCATGAGGAACTCCGTGTACATGCACCCAAACTGGAATAAGCTCAAACGATTCGGAATCTCCTCGGAATGACAAGCCTTGAACTCCAAAGTGACATTATGCGATTTGATGAAGACCGTGAAACCAGTAACTCTCAGGAGCACCTCGTCACTGGGAAAAGACATGATAAAAGCATTTTGGCCATGAGGGATAGCCTCCCACGTCCACTGTTGCTGATATTGAGCGACCTTAGCAACCTCCGCCTCCACAATGCTCGAAGAGATAGAGCCTCCCGAGATCGAAACAAGAGCCGTTGGGGAGGATTGTGGTGCGAGGTCTGCCCTGCAAACATTGTCAGGCATCTGAAAGAAGGCCATGCTCTCAGTCCCATAGCCACAAAGCATCACCGCCGGCTTCGGCATCTTGAGAGCTGGACACCGCCGAGTAGTCATCGGATGGTTCGCCTTGTTACAGATGAAACAATACTGCTGTGTTTCACAATCTGAAGCCACATGTCCGGCCGACTGACACTTGGTACACCATAACTTGGTCATTACCGTGTTCACCCCGGGAGCAGGTGCCGCCTGAGCCACATCATGTTTTTGTTGAGCCGGTGCCATAAGAGGAGCAGCAGTCACAAGAGGCCCCGAGACAAAAGCCGGAGCACCTTGTACGCCATGATAAGGCAAGGTGGGTGGAGCAGCGATGATCGGGGCGTTTCCCGCACGGTTCTTAGGCCGATTTCCTTTTCCTCCCTTCGGTTTCCTAGGACGGATATTCCCTGTCTGAACTCCGTCAGCCGAGTTTGCCAGACCAGCGTTAAAGGCCATTGGCTGGACAGCAGTGGGGTGACCATGGCTCTGTTGCAAGAAAGGGCCGGCTGGTTGATATGAGTACACCGGCGCCATTTGCTGCATGTACCCGGCGGCGCATGATACATCGGTTGCTGCTGAAAGAACTGTTGCGGCATTTGATACATCTGTTGTTGCTGCTGCCCCGGTGTTGGAGTCTGTTGGGGAAGGTTCGGCATGACACTTTGAGCGGAGGAAGAAGGGATCACCAGGGGGAACACCCCAGGTGCGAAGCCAGGGGCGCCACCAGACGAGGAGGCGTCCGAGGGCATCGGCGCGGCGGCTGCAGGTCGGACCTGCCCAGAGCCCGGCGGCGCGGACGCGTCGCGACCCATCCCCGAGCAGACGGCAGCCACGAAGGATCGAGGAAGATTAGGGTTTCTGCGAGGAGTGTCCCTGTTCCACATATGAAACAACCAACGGTTGAGATTAACCATGCGTAAAGAACGGTTCGGATGTGACGCACCTGAGATTGGGTGAGGGCCCAGGCCCATCGACCACCCCGACTCGTCCGGCGAAATGCCCGTCGCACGAAACATCGGAGGCGCCGTCGGCGTGATCACCGCCGTCCTCGCCAAGCCGGCCGAGGGCATGGCATCTCCCAGAGTACGAGAGGGAGAGACTCTGGGGGCA
Source organism: Triticum aestivum (assembly GCF_018294505.1). NCBI lineage: Eukaryota > Viridiplantae > Streptophyta > Magnoliopsida > Poales > Poaceae > Triticum > Triticum aestivum. The sequence continues at coordinate 638,411,442 of NC_057813.1, forward strand.
GGGAGAGGTCCGATCCAGGGCCGTACCAGAGGCCTAGATATAGCCGGAGCCCTCACGTGCCGGCATGCAGCCGGCGGCGACCCCCGCGAATGAATTGCCGGCGAGGTTGAAGAACCGTTTACCTCTTGTGCACAATCCTTCTGAGCAGATCCTCGCCTAGAAGACGGTCTCTCCCATACTCGTGAGGCTGATGTAGGATACCCAATGTCGGCCCACAACTCGGCGGCCAGCTCCTCGTCAGTCTTACGCCGGCGCGATGCCTCGGAGGTCTCGGCCGTCGAGGAGTCCTCACCTCCGTCATCTGCACGGAGGCAAGAAAATCGCGATCCAGATCCGGCTGGCACCGGAGCGGACCACCCCGGCGCTAAGGTCAGGCGCCGGTGGGTGGAGATCCGCATCTCGCGGCGCTAGGTACGAAGGAGATGAAGTACCATGTCATGGCAGACAGTTGGCTAAGATAAACAAGAGCAGCATGTATATACGTTGTACATTAACGGACGTGCACACCTGCCGTGCTGGGCTGGCCCATTCAGCACATTCATCCTTTCTTTTTTTTGAAACCGCAAAAAAGGTGCTTGCTGTAGGATTCGACCCTAGGTCCTTCAACAATTAGCACAGCCGCAATAACCAGCCAGGCAACCGGACCTCTAGTGTCAACTAAGTTTTTTTATATTTGAAATACAACACTGGAAAAGCGCAACATTTTTTGGTTGTTTTTTTCATTTGTTTTTTGTTTCTTAAATGCGTGAAGTTCTTATAATTCGTGATTTTTTAATCAAAAATGACGAAAAAAATTCAAATTCTTGAATTTTTCTTTCAAATCAGTGAACTTTCTTTCCCCAAAATTGATCAGTTTTCAAATATGTTGAAAAATAACGTGCTCTCAGATGAACCGTTCTGACCTTACCGAATAATCTCCGTCGAACATGGTGTTTTTTGGACATCCTTGAAATGACCCCAACTAATAAATACAAAGGGATAAAATTGAAAACAGTAAGTGTTTTTTAAAACATTTAATAATTATTTTATATTTTTATTAAATCACTAGTTTAAAAAGTTAGTCACAACTTGTATTTTGGTATTCAAAAAAGAGAAAAATGAATTAACAGAATAAGAAATCAAATGAAAAAATAGAAAAGAAAATAAAACGCTTAGGCCTTGGCCCAACTAGGCGACGACATTGCTCTCATCGGGCATGTGTTGGGCCGGTCCAAGAGCTCACGGATTTGAAAAGTTCATCAATTGTTTTAAAAATATTCATGGATTTGAATATTTTCACAAAAAAAATCAAAACAAAGTTCACTATGAAATTTGCAAAACTAAATTCTCAGTCTTGGGAACCTTGGGTTCCCAGCCATTTTTTCCTGTTTTGGGACCTTCTCGGAGGCCGTGAACCATGTTTTTCTTTTTCTTTTTATCTTCTCTTGTGTTTATTTGTTTGTCTTCCTAGACTTTTCGTTTATTATGTTTATTTTTTCTATTTCTCTTTTTTTTCAGAATTCAAATTTTGGTCATATTTTTCTGTAATTCCATTTTTTTTACCTTTTCCAAAAAATGTTCGTGTTCGAATTTTTTTTATTTAAAAAAACTGTTCGTATTTTGACATTCTGAGCATGTTTGAAAGGCATGAACATTTGTTTTGAAATTTATGTACAATTTTTAAAAATACAAATATTAGTATTTTATGAACAAAACAGGAAAACTAGAAAGCCTAAAGAAAACCGTGCAAAAAAAGAGAGACATAAACTAAAGAGTGGAGGTGCTGTGTTTTCTTCTTGGGCACAAGAAGTGAAAAACAAGCCAAGAATGCAAACTTGATGTGCTGTCCCGGATGGTTTGTGCGGTTACAGGGAGCGCGTGGGGTCTGTGGTTCGAATCCAGCTGAGGGCGTTGATTTTTTTGACAATTAAAACTAAAAAAACGTAAATGGGCTGAGCCCACCAGGGAGGGCTGTTCGCCGGGTATTATACGAACCTACAGCGTATATACGTTCTATGTAGGAAAGTTAATACAATTTGTGAAAAGTCCATACTACCCTTTATATATGAGGGGGGGGGGGGGGTGTACCGAAGCACTTCCCATAAACATATGGAAAACAGTCTAGAAGACACAATATCTATTGATGAAATTGATAGACAATGCACAATGCACAATAGACAATGTACATATATGCGCAGAAGAATAGAATAAGATTCAATAGGCAATGAGAAAAGAAAGAAGGAAATCATACATTCGAGTATATAGCATTAAAGATAATACGAGCAAAGGCGCACGTCCTGGGTCAGGATAACTCGATAGCAGAAAGAAATCATAAGAGCAAATAATTCTAGAAGGAACTGCTAAACATCATGATGGCCTGTTCTATTATCTAATTCAATAGTATAGAGTAAGATTTCCAAACCATGTATAAACAAAAGTGGACAGTTGCACAAAGCAGAGTAATTTGAATATGTTTGAATATGTAGCTTAGAAGAAGAATCAAGCACTCAGATTAAATAACAAATTGACTCCAACTGAAAAGTTAAAATTTCAAGAATATAATCATCTACTTGACACAATGGCATCGCAGACCCAGCCACTCATCTTGACACGGATGTCGTCGATGCCATAGCAGGCCATCAACAACTATTGCAAAAGAAGGCATACATCTACACCCAAGGCAGCAACATTCTTGTATTATATAAACATAAACCCAAACCTGGAGCTTTCTTCAGTTGAGGGCAGCAACATTCCAGTCCCAGATCCAGATGAAATCTGTCTTACACACCCGTCCTTTCTAGTACACTCTCCTCTTGCAGACCATGAAACTGGTCGAGCGGATGCCATCGTCCGAATAGGAAAATCAGTCCGTCTGCGCCAACGCTATATATCTTCTCTCTCCTCTTTTGTGTAGTATATAGCACTTGCAGTAGTATGGCACTTGTAGTAGTGTATTACAGCAGTAGTTTAATGTAAATTCTAGTTAATTAACTGAATTTTTTCAGTTACTTAACTGAAACCTTTTCTTTTCCCTTTCTCTTCTTGCATATGTAGTTTAGTGTAGGAGTACTCCCCTTGTGCCCTCCATTATCTTCTCTCTCCTCTTTTGTGCTATGAAACTTTGTCTTTAACTTTAGTTGGAGTAAAACTAAATGAATCTTTTTTTTAAGTAAAATTAAATGAATTTTTTCTGTTAATTAACACTTGCAGTAGTATAGCACTTGTGGTAGTGTAGGTCAGCAGTAGTTTAGTCTAAGTTTCAGTTAATTAACTGAATTTTTTTCAGTAATAGGACTTCTCTTCTCTCTTCTTCTCTCTTCTCTTTCTCTTTTTGCATCTGCAGTTTAGTGTAGGGTTTAGTGTAGGACTTGCAAGTACTCCCCTTGTGCCTTCCATTCTCTTCTCTTCTCTTCTCTGAATGCACTCCTCCCCTCTCCACAAATGGAGTACTTATCACCACAAATGGAGTATCTCACAGCTAAGCTCATTACTGAAGGAGCCTAAACTAAGATAATTATGTCCCATAAGTACTCCATTATTATCTGAAGAAAAAGATGATCTCATTGTTCTTGGTGATTCATTGACTAGTAGCATTCCAACCATGTTTAAGTTTCAGTGTAGTTCAGCAGTTGTGTGCTTTGTTTTTGTGTTGTGTTGTGTGAGCCCATGGTTACTGAACCTGATTGATATTCAATGTTGATATGGCTGGCAAATTATTCATGCGTCCACTCACTACTATGGGGTTGTAATCTTGTAGCTGCGGTCTGTGTGCTGCTGGGTCCTAACTGATTCCATGTCCATGTCAGTTTTTGCCAAAATGACCATTAGGTAAAATGTAAAAGCAAAATATTCTGCACTTAACCGCGTCTTGACGGTCAATTTCTCACCCACTGCTACATTTTGCATTCATCATTTCTATTGGCTTGTTTTGCAGGTGTTCTTCATGTTGTGATGTGAAACAAATTCAGAATCAACACTATAGTAGTAGCAGGTATCTTGTTGGCTTGTATGGAAGCTTGTGTTATTGCTTACTAATATAAGGTACTGAACTGATCAGAACTTCAGAACAGTGAGCTTTACATACTAATTTCAGTGTGCTGCACGATCGCGTACATGTGAATTTTGCCTGAGCAGTGACTGCTCGGTGGGTGTCTTACTCTTATTGCTCTTTTGTTTGCTTCAGTTAGATATATACATACATACTGCCAATTGTGATGTTAACAAACTCCTTGGAAGAAGAGGATCGGATTGACAAAAGGATGTGGTTGATTAGCCACGCAAAAATTGGTTTTCGATAGAGTTGTAGTGCACAAATGCTAGAAGTTGTGGAACTGTGCGCGGGTGAGTTGGATCTTAATGTCTCTGAATTTCCTGATTGTGTTTTTTTTTTGACAAAAAGTGCAGTTTTGATTGAATTGAATTGAATTTCTCTACTGCCCATTCAATTGAATTTCTACTCCAACAGCAGAGGCGTGGCAGAGGACTCACCTACAGCAGCAGCGAGGAGTAGAAGAGCAACAGCAGGGGATGTGATGGTGGATGGAGGACTCCATTTTCACCTGGTCGGAGAGTCCCCAGCGACAAGTATTTAGGAACAGAGGGAGTATAAGTTAGATTTAGGACAGCAAACGGAGCAGGAGGAAATTTACATTACAACCAAATCAAATCGCACACAAGTGCTGCTGTACAAGAAACTAGTCAATCCTCACATCACATAGCACTCGTCTAGAAATTGTTTGCTCCCCTGCTAGTACTACTTAGCATTGTTCTAGAGGATACACTCGATCTCATCCCTGGTAAACTTGTAGAACTTGGACTTGTGCTTGACCATCACGAGTTTGGATGGCTCGCCGCGGCGCACCACCTCCAAGCCAGAGATGACAGCACCCATCCCCAATCGGTCATCGCCGACGCAGAACTCAAAGATTTTCGCGACGCAGAACTTGCCGCCGCCCAGGTACACCATGCTGCAGTCCATCATCACCCAGTCGTCCGGCAGGCTAAGGTCTCCCCAGCTGTACGCCAGCCCCGGAGCCTCGGCGCCGGCGGCGCGGAGGGAGTAGAGGTCCATCGCGCACAGGTCGTAGGGCCAGCCGCCGCCGATGCCAAACCAGAGGTTGTCGAGCTCGCTAACACGCTCGGCGCGGCCGACGAGAGGCAGCGTCCAGCGTCCAGCCTTGAACCACCTATTGGTGGACGTGTTGAAGCAGTGGGTGCCAACGCCGCTCGTCTTGGCGGACGAGACGACGAGGATGGGGTCGCCTTCGTCGTGGATGAGCGCGTGGCACCCGACGGCGGAGGCGGCGGCGCGAGGCACAGGCGGCGGCGGGAGCTGATGCCACCGCCAGCCTTTCCTGCCGCTGGAGGGGTCGCAATACATGAGGGCCTCGAAGTCAAAGTAGTCGCAGCACCTGCCCATGACGTACAAGGCGTCCGCCCGCCCGGGATCCCGGGGCTCCCTGTCCAGGATGGAGAAGGAGACAGGGTTGGGCCCCTTGGGGGTGCCGAGGCAGGGCATCGAGTGGAGGAGGCCGGCGTCGGTGTCGTACAGGACGGTGCGGCCCTCGGCGTCCACGCAGAGGATCTTGCTGTGCCCGCCGCTGCCGCGCTCGTAGAAAGGCAGGAAATCCAGCCTCTTGTCCTCCTTGGAGACGGAGAGCTCCAGCCTCAGGCTGGGCGCGGGCATCCTGGAGATGGAGATGGTCTCCATCTCCCCCGTGCTGGATGCTTGCGCCTCCTTGGTAGATGGGTAGAAGAGCTGCTCCTCGGGCTTGATGCGGCTCACCGCATAGAGGCTGCTGCCCATGCCGTACCTCCGCATCACCACGTTCACCAACTGCCGTGCCTTCATCTGTCCGAATTTGCTCCTCCTCTTCTTTCTTCCGGATCCGGACGAACTAGACAAAAAAGACGGAAAATCAATCAGAACGTGCCACTTAGTTCCCCAAGAACAAGCAACTCCAGGAAACTGGACGAATCGAACGGAAAAGATTAAGCAATACCTGCAGCGGGACTCGACGAAGCGGCGGCGGCGGCGGCGGCGAGATTGGGGAATGGAACGAGACGCTCCTTTCTTCTCCTCTTATATGGTAAACCATGGGCCGATTGGGCCATATTACCAAGCATCAGCCTACGCAAAGCCTTGTCTTCCCTGGACCTTTTGGGTATGTGTTTTGAGTATATATATACAGGAGTGTTGGGGAGTACCTTGATGATTTGTTTGATGAATATTTTGGGGCTATACTGTTGAAGTATTCTTAGTTAACTTGTATAGTATTGGATTTAGAGAGAGCCCATTTTTTAGGATTAGGTTGAACCTATCATTTGTTAATAATTAGTTGTGATAGATTCTTTAGGATAAAATAGGTTGAAAAGAATTGGTGTCGGTAATGTGGTTCGTGATTTATATCTTTGGGATAATTTGTAGTAGTTCTCACACAATTTTGTATATGATGTGGTCATAATTTTAAGCATATATCATAACAAATCCATGTACCTTATTTTGTAGGATGTTTGAGCCGGATAAATATCCCGGCCTTGATGATTATTACGAGGAGAAGCATCGTGCTGTGCTTGTGGAAAGAGGGGAGGTAATTATGTATATACATTGTCGATTCTCATATTGTGAGTATATTGTGAGTAGTTTAGAGAAGTATATAAATTGTGCGTGTGATTTTTGTAGGTTCCTCCAGTACTACGGTTGAGAGGCCACAACCCACGTGAGTCACTTGTGTATGACCGTCGCTACGAGCCTTATTTTAGAAGAATGGACCTTCTCCAGTTTGTGCTCAACTTTAAAGGCACACCACCATGGCTAAACTTGAAAGTGCTAGTATCGACTAGAGGGGGGGGGGTGAATAGGCGATTTTTATGAAAGTCTTCAAAACTTGAAAGTTTCGAAGACAAACAACAGAAACAACTTAATTGATATGCAGCGGAAGATAAACTAACCTAAACAAGCCATAGTCAAGTTTGTAACGATATGAAAGTACAGGACTAATAGCAGTTAGGCACTAAGGATCAAGATGGAAGATAGTATGAAGCCAATCAATAATAGTAGTCAAGCAATGAAGTCAAACATATGAACAGATAAGCAATGACTTCATGAAGAGAAACTTAAGTAAGGTTGGAAGGGATAGAACCAGTTGTTTGTTGAAGACACAGGATTTGTTGGACCAGTTCCAGTTGCTGTGACAACTGTACGTCTGGTTAGGGAGGCTGAGATTTAACTCAGAAGACCGTGCCTTCACCTTATTCCCCTTGAGCTAAGGACACCCAGTCCTCGCCCAATCACTCTGGTAAGTCTTCAAGGGAGACTTCCAAACCTTCACAGACTTCATTCACCGGCAATCCACAATGACTCTTGGATGCTCAGAACGCGACGCCTAACCGGCTGGAGGATTCACAGTCCTCAAGTGTAATAAGTCTTCAGGTCACACAGACAGAAAGACTTCAGTGATGCCTAACACTCTTTGGCTCTGGGTGTTTGGGCTTTGTCCTCGCAAGGATTTCCCTCTCTCAAATGCTTCGAGGTGGGTTGCTCTCAAACGACAAAAGCCGTGCACAAACTCTGAGCAGCCACCAATTTATGGTGTAGGGGGTGGGCTATTTATACCCACTAGGCAACCCGACCTGATTTGTCCAAAATGACTCTGGGTCACTAAGGAACTGACACGTGTTCCAACGGTCAGATTTCAAACACACGCGACAACTTTACTTGGGCTACAAGCAAAGCTGACTCATCTAGCTCTGGATAAGATTTGCTCTCATTGTCTTCGCTCGAAGACATAGAATTTGGGTTGAGCATCACTTCAGTCACTCTGACTTAGTTCACTTGGACCCCACTTAACAGTACGGTGGTTCCTATGACTCAACAAAGAAGAAACAAAACAACGAAAACACACAGTCTTCACGCTCCAAAGTCTTCACGCAATGTCTTCTCATGTCATAGTCTTCAATATGAATATCTTCTCATACCACCATTGTCTTCAATGTCTTCATACATTTTTAGGGGTCATCTCCGGTAGGTAAACCGAATCAATGAGGGACATACCTGCGTTATCCTGCAATTCTCACAAACGCATGTCCCTCAACCAACTTTGTCGTCAATACTCCAAAACCAACTAGGGGTGGCACTAGATGCACTTACAGAACTCGACAGCCATTACCGCCCTTCCTGACCGTTGGAGGCCGGAGACGCACTCTGCAACATCACAATGCAACACACCATTGGAACAACAATACTAAAAACATCACATTAGATATCCATGTTCAAAACTAGGGTTAGGAACAACAAGACCAAATCAATCCAAATGGGCAAATCCAACCAATAAAAATTTGTGAGATGAAGGAGGTTACCTCAACGAACGAAAATGACACTAGATCCACGGACCAACTCAATCGATTTGCAAGGATTTGAGAGGGGCTAAGTGAGGGACACAAAGGGGGAAAGGGCAACGGGGGAGAAGAGAGTGAGGAGTGAGTGGTGGGTGCAAGCCCCACGGCCACCTAAAATATCTGCACCAGAAACGCCATTGGTGCTGGCTTTTCTAGAAACGCTAGCTGGCTAGGCGTTTCAATCCCGCTAGGTCAGCAAGCAACACCAACTCGGCCTGGCAGTGGGCCAGGGAAGAAACGCTAGCTTGGTCGGCGTTTCCATGTTCATCAGAAATGCCGCGGGCTCTGGCGTTGCTAAAAGGGTCAAAACGTGAAATACTTTCACATCGGGTTCAGTTTGCGACTAAAAACTCTGACAAGGTCAAAACAGTGATTTCGTCCCAGGAGTGTTGGGGAGTGCAGCAGTTGTTTATGGTGCAATTGTTCGAGAGACTTTAGACCTTTTTTTTGCGAGGAAGAGAGACTTTTCACCACTCTAGTTTATTTATTACTACCTATCTTTATCTTTATCTTTATCTTTATCTCTTTATCTTTATCTAATATTAAAGGGAGGATTGTTTCTTCATTTTTTTGGTTTAGGGTGGGACCTAGATAATTTTCGGACGTCCCTGTTTGGTTCCTCGTGCGGGAGTTTTCCCGGGCGTTTCCTATTTGGCGCCTGCTGCGCCAGTTAATGTGTTAAACGCGAAGCGGCGCACACCTTCCCTACGAGCTGGGCCGGCCCATTCAGTTTTCCTTTTTCCCGCTAAAACAACAAAAAGCGAGTCCCTTCGTGAGTCCACAGTGATTCGTTCCCGCGATCTCGCTGCACCATTTAGCCTGTGCTAACCACTCGACCACATCGCTTCTTGTACTATTCCTTACTTTCTCCTTCTTTTCTTCTTACTTATCTGATTGTTTACTTCCTTTCTTTTCTCTTGTTTTTTTTTTCATAAATCCGTGAACTTTTTTCAAGTCATTTTGTTTTGTTTTTCGAAACTGATAAAAAAACAAATTTGTGAACTTTTTCCGGAATTGATGAACTTTTAAAAATTTGATGAAATTTTTTCAAATTCAGTGAACTTTTTTCAATTCGATGAAAAAAGTTCATCAATGATTTTCAAATTGGATGAACTTTTTTCAATTCGACGAACTTCTTTTTCAAATTCGATGAACTTTTCTCAAATTCAATGAACTTTTTTCAAAATCGATGAACTTTTTTCAGTTTTGTGAAAAAAATTCAAAATTGATGAATTTGTTTCAATTTTTTCAGGAACGTTTTTCATTTCCTGTGAACTATTTTGTTTTTAAAAAAATGAACGTTTTTCAAATTCAATGAACTTTCCTTGAATAGGGGCAACGTTTTTTGCATGTCCACGAACTTTTTTCCAAAATCTGTGAAGTTTCGGTTTCTTTAAAATAAACGCATGTATGGGTAGGTAGTTTTTATAGCGTTCGAGCTGCATTCGACCACTAGTAACGACATTGCATAGCGGTAAGGCTAGCCACTGTAGATAGCGAAGGGTGCGAGTTCGATTCCTAGCGGGAGCATAATTTTTTGAATTCTATTCGAGGTTTAGCTTCTGACTGGGCTTCGAATGAGTAGCCCACTAAACTTCCCTGTAGGCGCCAGGGACCGTAACCGGCGCAGAAGGCGCCCGTTAGGAGCTCCCGTTTTCCCGTTCCCCAGATTCGTTTCGGTCAAAAAGCAAATCACAGGACGCACAAGCCGCAATGGGCCGGCCCATTGGCGTACGAACAGAAACAAAAAATACTGCAATGCTAGGAATCGAACATAGTAGCTCACACTAGAGCGTTCTGAATGCTACCACCAGACTAAAAAGACTTGGTGATTAATTGGCCACACGAAAATTTAAATTAAACTCACACTCGCGCCTGTTACTAAGAGAAAAAGTTTTTTTAAGTGAAAATATTTTAGAACGTGAAATTTTACAAAGTTTATAACATTTTTTTTAAAATCGAATATTTTTTCTAAAAAAGAACAATATTTTTATTTTATTTATTTGAACACACAAAAAAAATATTTAAAACTAGGAGGTACTGTTGTGATTATTTTTCAAATTTGCAAACATTTTAAAAAATGTTTTATTTAAATTTAAAAAGGAAAATATTTTTTGAAACATGATTTTTTTAATCTATACTTACTAGTAAGACTTGGGGAATTTTTGAAATGTGCCCACTTGATGCATTGTTTTAGACTAGGATATGAAAGAAATCTTTTTATCTGTTGCGTCTTCATGTAGGCGCCAGGGACCGTAACCGGCGCAGAAGGCGCCCGTTAGGAGCTCCCGTTTTCCCGTTCCCCAGATTCATTTTGGTCAAAAAGCAAATCACAGGACGCACAAGCCGCAATGGGCCGGCCCATTGGCGTACGAACAGAAACAAAAAATACTGCAATGCTAGGAATCGAACATAGCAGCTCACACTAGAGCGTTCTGAATGCTACCACCAGACTAAAAAGACTTGGTGATTAATTGGCCACACGAAAATTTAAATTAAACTCACACTCGCGCCTGTTACTAAGAGAAAAAGTTTTTTTAAGTGAAAATATTTTAGAACGTGAAATTTTACAAAGTTTATAACAATTTTTTTAAAATCGAACATTTTTTCTAAAAAAGAACAATATTTTTATTTTATTTATTTGAACACACAAAAAAAATATTTAAAACTAGGAGGTACTGTTGTGATTATTTTTCAAATTTGCAAACATTTTAAAAAATGTTTTATTTAAATTTAAAAAGGAAAATATTTTTTGAAACATCATTTTTTTAATCTATACTTATTAGTAAGACTTGGGGAATTTTTGAAATGTGCCCACTTGATGCATTGTTTTAGACTAGGATATGAAAGGAATCTTTTTATCTGTTGCGTCTTCATGTAGGCGCCAGGGACCGTAACCGGCGCAGAAGGCGCCCGTTAGGAGCTCCCGTTTTCCCGTTCCCCAGATTCGTTTCGGTCAAAAAGCAAATCACAGGACGCACAAGCCGCAATGGGCCGGCCCATTGGCGTACGAACAGAAACAAAAAATACTGCAATGCTAGGAATCGAACATAGCAGCTCACACTAGAGCGTTCTGAATGCTACCACCAGACTAAAAAGACTTGGTGATTAATTGGCCACACGAAAATTTAAATTAAACTCACACTCGCGCCTGTTACTAAGAGAAAAAGTTTTTTTAAGTGAAAATATTTTAGAACGTGAAATTTTACAAAGTTTGTAACAATTTTTTAAAAATCGAACATTTTTTCTAAAAAAGAACAATATTTTTATTTTATTTATTTGAAACCTGAGTATTTCTTAAAACACACAAAAAAATATTTAAAACTAGGAGGTACTGTTGTGATTATTTTTCAAATTTGCAAACATTTTAAAAAATGTTTTATTTAAATTTAAAAAGGAAAATATTTTTTGAAACATGATTTTTTTAATCTATACTTATTAGTAAGACTTGGGGAATTTTTGAAATGTGCCCACTTGATGCATTGTTTTAGACTAGGATATGAAAGGAATCTTTTTATCTGTTGCGTCTTCATGTACGACCAGTCTCAGTCGGCCCAGTGACTCCCGTCAAAATGCATGAGGAGTCCAGCTAGGTTTCATGGTCTATCTGACACAAACTACTCAATTTTCATGATGACAATGACATATATTACGTGTGCTTTTCCCTATTATATTAGCCAGATTATTAAAAAAACGTTGTTCAACGCTCTTGATCTTTGCCGGACACGAAGGCGGCTCAACAATCCAGCTGTTGGACCTGGCCAACCTTGGTTAGTGACAACTGATGCTGCGACCACAGGCGACGAGGATGGCAAAGATGACAAGAGGAAAACATGTGTCTCGTATTATATTGAAATGGAGGATGTGGACTTGAGGATGAGGTATTAGTCATGTTTATTATGTTATGGGCATCAGGGTAAGGTCTTTAGCCATATTCAGCGGGTAAGGACGTGTGAGGACTGTTTTCTCCCATTGCGAACCAACCATCCAGTGGATCACGGCACCCGGCGGCGGCGGCTCCCTGTTCTTCTCCCGATCCCCTTTCCATTCATGTACCTCTCCTTGTAATCGCTACCCAGATACTCGAATTCGTGAGCAAAGTGTAATAGATCGTGAGATTACTACCTGGGTGCTAACAGAACCCGTGTAGTCAGTTAGTCTGAACAACAGGAAAAATAACATTTAGTCAGATATGCACCCCTAAATCATGTGCCAAAAGAAGAAGGAAAAAAAAAGTCCTAATACATGTTTGTGAAAAAAAAAAATGCACATAGTGCTGGGGCCTGCAACGAGCGGATGTTGCATGGTACTGTAGGCGACATCGCCTGAGAGCAACGAGTGGATGGAGTCAGGCGGGGTGGTGGCACGCTGGGCATGAGGAGCGGTGGGGTCTCCGCTCGGTTTTGGAGCACGGGCGGACACGGTGGACATCACATGAGCCCGGACAATGGGCCTGGCTGCCTCTAATTATTTATCAAACCGGCTAACCCTCTTTGTGTGTTTTGTTCAACAGATCACCCCAAATAATGGTGTTTTGTCGTCTAAAAAAATAATGGTGTTTTGTGAAGAAAAAAACAATTTGTGCTTTTACACGAAGAAATGAGTGGCAATAAAATTTGATCCACATGTGTGGGTACATATATACACCCATATTCGAATAGCAGTGTCCATGGTTTATAGACGACTCAATGAACCGTAGCGTTGGATTAGGTAACTACTGCAACCTTAACAATTGCTAGGGCAAAGAGGTTAGCTTGAATTAAAGTAGTGAGTTTTCTGAGGGTCTTGGGAGGGTCATAAACAATTTGCAGTTAGGGTTCCTGCAACACCGACTCCACGGAATCGAATGCAACATATAAATAAATACATAACTAAAGTATTTTGCTTGCTGTGGTATATGCAAGGTAGATAGTCCAATCTTTACCTAATAATAAAGAAAATTGGGTTTTTGGTCGTCCGTCGCGCAATTTGTCCCTGGAGTTCGCATGAATTACCCGCCTATGCCACCCGTAAGTGGGAAAAACGATTCGGTTTTTTTTAAGTCGGTAGTTCATTTTTATACAATAAGGAGCCAACCCACCGAGAAATCATAGCTTCATGACCAGATCAACTGGCTGGACGCCAGCGCTCCCACCTAGGAGACCCAGGTTTGACCCCGGATCTCCACTTTTTGCTCCACTTTTCTCTATTAGATAGGATGCCTCATTGGGCCAGCCCAACGCGGCCTACAACACTTATATTTTCTTACTTTTTTCACTTCTTTTACATTCGCTTTGTATTTTCTTCTTTTGGCTTTATTTTGAAATACAATAAATATTTTAATTATAAAAATCACATATATACGGACTTTGAAAGAATGTTAATCATGCATTAAACAAATGTCAAACTTGTATAGAAAAAATGTTTCCATTATATACAAACAAGTACAGTGTGTATAGAAAAATAATAATATATCTTTCATTCTTTAGTAAATGTTAATCATACATTTCAAAAAAAAGTTAAATGTGCATAGAAAAATGTTTCTGATGTATATATATAAAAAATGTATACAAAAACATATACAATGTGTATGGAACAAAGTAGACATGAAAATTATAAGTTTTCAAAAATATTATCATGTATCATTTTGTTAAACGTGTATGTAAAAATGTTCCTGATGTATACAAAAAAGTAGAATGTGTATAAAAGAAGTAGACATAAAAATAAATAGGTTTGAAAAATGTTAAGCATGAAATTGGAAAGTATTAAGAGTGTATATAAAATTGTTTCTGATGTACAAAAAATATATAATGTTGCTGATACAAGCTTTACGTAAACCAATGGCTTGACTTTAATTTTCATATTGTTTTAAATTGTTTCCATAATTTTTTTCTTGAGATAATCGATGTTGATATGCAACCTTGAACATTTGGTATGCATGCCCTTACAAATTGATTGTTTTCGATGGAGTTGTCGAACATGTTTGCGACCAAATTAATACTTGACTTGGATTACAAAAAAACACATATATCAAGGAGGCAAAATAATGTTCTTTTGCAAATGATTTTCATCGTAATGCAAATATTTGTTGGGCACCACCGAGGAGGAACAACAACAAATGCGTAAAGAGATACTTGCAACTACATAGATATTTATATTGTCTAAATTGGAAACACCTTGAATACACTTCAAAATTCATCACGTCTTGATGTTTTTTTGCGCAACATCACTTATCATTTTGTTTTTCATGTGACATTGTTCAGGATTTCAAGAGATTTACTGATGTCTCGGCCTCTGGGAGTGTGTTTAGGAGGTGATTTTTCGCTCCCGTTGCAACGCACGGGCATGTTTGCTAGTCTTTATCTTTACCTAATAATAAAGCAGCTATGGTTTCTAGTCGTACGTCGTGTGCATTTTTGCAGAAAAGTACCTCCATTTCTAAGAATTCAACCCGCAGTCCCTTTTTAAGTGACTAGAAGAGAAAACGTTTCGTTCTTGCAAAAGAGTCCCTGTTGTTTGTGGTATTCAATCCGCCGTCTGATCAGATTTGCAAAAAAAAAGACAGAGACGACCACATGCACGGGCTCGCCTCCTCTCCCTCTCGCCCACGCAATCCTCGCCGCCGCCACCACCACCACCCACGCCGGCCGCTTTCGGCGATCTCCAGCGTCGCGCAGCACGCCCCCGAGCTCCCCATAGTCCGCGCCTCCCTCCCCTCCGTCTAGATTCTCCGCTCCCGGCATCTACCACCTGCTCGCAACCCCACCCCTGTGGCTAGGGTTTCGGGCAGGGCTTCGCCGGTGTGTCTCCGACGGCCCCAGGTTCGTCCCTCCTTCCTTCTTGGCTGGGATCCGCCACCCCTACATCTCATCTTCTCTTTATATACTCTGTTGTAGATGTAGATGGAGCACGCCATGGGATTTCCCCATCCACCATGGTCGTCGCCGTCAAGGGCAGGAAGGAACCCTAGCCAGCAGCACCTCCTCACCTCGGATGACATCTCTGCTGCACCAAGATAGGGCAAGCAACCCCCATCTGCTCTCTATCTCTCCCATTTGTACAAGTCCATTTTTTTGAACAAAATTCTGCTACTACGCCAAATAGTCCATGAACAGATCTATTTTTTATTTGTGAATTGATATACTTCCAAACACAGATAGTGTATAAATGTGTTATTTTCATTTTTGTTCCCTTCTCATTTTTGTGCTTTTATTTGTAAGCTCATAAAATAGTTGCAGTAAAAATGCCATGTAAGTTCTTAGTGTGTGAGTGGACTATGATGGGAAGGGAGGAGGTCTGCGCCAAGGAGGAAGAGCAGCAGGGCGAAGGAGAGATGCAACATGGGAAAGAAGGGATGGGCTGGTTGGCGCCCCATCATGGGTAAGAAAACAGGTGGAGACGTGGAGTGGTTGGTGTTGGGTTGCAGGAGAAGATGATTGGGAATTTAGGATAGAAGGAAAATGATAGAGGACAGGGCTCCATTGCTTAGCTGCCATTGTTTGCTTCTACTGATCTCTATAGAAAAAATGGGGATGACTTTTTTTTGTTTCAATTTCACAGTACTTAGTTTGTGATGATAGCTTTTGTTGATAGCACGTCTCCTTTCCAGCATTCTGTCAGTTTGTTCGAAAATAAAATTGGGCTTCCTTTATTAGCACATGAGTCCATGATTTTGAGAAGTTGTCCTGCAGATTTAGGGTCAAGCCGACGCCACCCTTCCTCACCTGCCTGAATGGAATGAATATCTCCTTCGTCTAGTCGAGAAGGGAAAAAGCCCGGCGGGGAACAGGACCGTGACTCTTCTAAACCAGTACATGACGGAGAAGTCCATTCTCGTCATGATCGATCCACGTCCTACCATAGTGCCCGGAGAACCTGCTTCTAGAAGATTCTATAGTGATCCACTGGAATCGGCCTCGGGTGACGCCTCCCTAGTCGTCGAAAGATTTCATCCCTCGCTCTCTTTACCTAATAATAAAGCAGTTATGGTTCCTGGTCGTACGTCGAGTGCATTTTTGCAGAAAAGTACCTCCGTTTCTAAGAATTCAACCCGCAGTCCCTTTTTAAGTGACTAGAAGAGAAAACGTTTCGCTCTTGCAAAAGAGTCCCTGTTGTTTGTGGTATTCAATCCGCCGTCTGATCAGATTTGCAAAAAAAACAGAGACGACCACATGCACGGGCTCGCCTCCTCTCCCTCTCGCCCACGCAATCCTCGCCGCCGCCACCACCACCACCCACGCCGGCCGCTTCCGGCGAGCTCCGGCGTCGCGCAGCACGCCCCCGAGCTCCCCATAGTCCGCGCCTCCCTCCCCTCCGTCCAGATTCTCCGCTCCCGGCATCTACCACCTGCTCGCAACCCCACCCCCGTGGCTAGGGTTTCGGGCAGGGCTTCGCCGGTGTGTCTCCGACGGCCCCAGGTTCGTCCCTCCTTCCTTCTTGGCTGGGATCCGCCACCCCTACATCTCATCTTCTCTTTATATACTCTGTTGTAGATGTAGATGGAGCACGCCATGGGATTTCCCCATCCACCATGGTCGCCGCCGTCAAGGGCAGGAAGGAACCCTAGCCAGCAGCACCTCCTCACCTCGGATGACATCTCTGCTGCACCAAGATAGGGCAAGCAACCCCCATCTGCTCTCTATCTCTCCCATTTGTACAAGTCCATTTTTTTGAACAAAATTCTGCTACTACGCCAAATAGTCCATGAACAGATCTATTTTTTATTTGTGAATTGATATACTTCCAAACACAGATAGTGTATAAATGTGTTATTTTCATTTTTGTTCCCTTCTCATTTTTGCGCTTTTGTTTGTAAGCTCATAAAATAGTTGCAGTAAAAATGCCATGTAAGTTCTTAGTGTGTGAGTGGACTATGATGGGAAGGGAGGAGGTCTGCGCCAAGGAGGAAGAGCAGCAGGGCGAAGGAGAGATGCAACATGGGAAAGAAGGGATGGGCTGGTTGACGCCCCATCATGGGTAAGAAAACAGGTGGAGACATGGAGTGGTTGGTGTTGGGTTGCAGGAGAAGATGATTGGGAATTTAGGATAGAAGGAAAATGATAGAGGACAGGGCTCCATTGCTTAGCTGCTATTGTTTGCTTCTACTGATCTCTATAGAAAATATGGGGATACCTTTTTTTGTTTTGTAATTTCACAGTACTTAGTTTGTGATGATAGCTTTTGTTGATAGCACGTCTCCTTTCCAGCATTCTGTCAGTTTGTTCGAAAATAAAATTGGGCTTCCTTTATTAGCACATGAGTCCATGATTTTGAGAAGTTGTCCTGCAGATTTAGGGGAGTAGGGTTATGCTTTCAAGCGTTTAGATTGGGTCTTGTTTTGATTTAAATTTGATGTGTTCTCAGGGTTTGGTATATGGAATCAATGTTTGAGGTTTACATGCAGAGATTTATGGAGGTGGAGTATTTGACTGGTAGGTCTCACTCTGTGCAAGTGTAGGTTGCAATCTGATTGTATGAATTGAAGTATGAGGGAGCTGCAAGGGCAAGTCGAAGAGGAGTGTGGTTCGGTTCAGTTTAGGCAATGAGAGCTGCTGGTCATGACAGCTTGGCATCACTGCCATTGTCTGCTTTGGTGGCAAGCAGTGGTTCATTTACACTACAATCACTGCAAACTCCAGCATGAACCCCAAAAAAATCGAGTTTCTTTTAAGTTCTGATAGTATGTCTAGATTTCAGCTATCACGCATGTCACCGGCCATAACATCCCAATTGAGCTCATCAACCAGTTGCGCAGCGCCAGCACTGCCAAGAACAAGGTGTATGCCATTCATCACATCTCCTGTTGTTGAACTGTTTATTATGCAAATTATGGGCATGTTTTCTTGTGGGGTTCTTTTGCCTCAATGGTATTATTCTTCTGGAAGCTATGTTGCACTCTGAATTTTTATTTACTTCAGAAATTTCAGAGTAAACACAGAATTGTATCATGGCAAAATTTAATACCTCACAAACTTTGCAAATTTTGTTTCAATTTTGTAGTTCGGTTTGCTTGCTTGTGTATATGTGCGTGTATACTGAGAGGCAGGGAAATATTATTCTCTTCTAGCAGTTCTGTTTCTGTGACATCTGCTCCCCTCCACTCCATTTTCGATAGCCTGAAATCTGAATGTGAAAAGCAGATGGAGGTGATCAAGGGAAGCAGTCATGAGCGAGGTGTTTGAGGGCTACAAGCACCACTGGTGTTTGAGGGCTACAAGCACCACTAATGTGAGGTCTCAGACGCCTACGCTCTTGTACTTGATTCAATTGTATTTATAATTTTTATATTGATACTTCTTTCCACTATCTTACATTTTGCCGTGAGGAAGTTATCAGCACTAGGCATGTGATTTTGACAGGTTGAGGCTTTTTTTTGAAATAAACATCCTCTTTATTTATTAGTAATAATGGTTACATCGTCTATAAGAAAATTTACAATATCATTCATAGGTTCCTCAAACCAGTCCCTTGTCTCAGAAAATTTGGCTACTCTAGCAACTTCATGAGCTACTTTATTTGCCTTCTTATTACAGTGTTCAAATCTAACTAATGAAAAATCACAAACCAAAAAATAACAATCATCAAACACAGCTGCCGCCGCTCCCGCTGTATGTCCTCCATTCTTCATCGTGTCAATTACTTCCATATTATCAGAGTTAACAACAAGTCGGTTACTTCCCGCCTTTTGTGCAAGTAATAAGCCAAAACGTAGTGCCATGGCTTCTGCTGTTAAAACATCGGCACACCAATCCATCTTCCAATTCCCTCCAACAATAAATCTTCCTTTATCATCTCTAAGTACAGCTCCCGCTGTGCCTCTAAGCATGTCTTGATCAAAAGAAGCATCGACATTTAATTTCACAAAACCTAGAGGGGGTCTCGTCCATCCCTCTATTTTATTTGTTGCCTTGGAGGATTGGGCAATAACATAGTTCGTCGTTATAGCACGGGCTCCCATCGAAATTTGGTATGCATCTTGGGTCTTCCCCTGATGAACTAGCGAACGTCTTTCCCACCATAAATACCAGGCTGTTATAGCGATCAGTTCGCGAACATTCTGTGTGCCCAATGTAGATAGCTCATGTTCTGGCATAAAAAATAGAAATTCAAGTACTGCCTCTCCCGCACGATCGACCACACAGGCTTTTTTAATGGCTTCGTGCAATCCCAGTTTCTCCCACACCTCTTTTGCCTTTTGACATAAAAATAATAAGTGTTTAGTATCTTCATGCCTGTTTGAACATGATGGACAGGTGGGCGAAACTTTCATATGTCTATTAGCAAGTGTAACACGACACGGGAGGGTTCCATGTAAGGTACGCCAAATAAAGATCTTCACTTTTGCTGGACAAGATAATTTCCAAATCTTGCTCCAAATAGTATTGACATTTATTCCTCCAATGCCATCTGAGTGTTGCAATTTCCTCCCATGTTGGGCTTTCCATTCCTCCAGATAAGCAGAACGAACCGTGAACAGTCCATTCTTTGTAAAGCTCCAAGCTATGAAATCCGACATGTCATACGTGGGGAGGGGGATCGTAAGCACTCTCTGGACATCAATTGGCCACAACGTTTGTCTTACCAAATCTTCATCCCAGCAATTGTTGATTGGATCTATAAGATCAGCAACTTTTGTTAGAAGCTGCCCTCTTCTAGGAGTGATAATTTTCCTATTTGCCCCATTCGGGATCCATGCATCTCTCCAGATATCAATATTCTGTCCATTACCAACTCTCCAAATATAACCTTTTTTGAGAGAATCCACTCCGGCCATAATGCTTTGCCACGTGAAAGAGGATCCCTTTTTCAAACTCACATTCATTAAATCTCCATCTGGAAAATATTTAGCTCTCAAAATTGTAGCACATAGTGAATCAGGGTTATCAAGCAGGCGCCACACTTGTTTGGCTAATAAGGCCAGATTGAAACAATGTATGTCTCGAAAACCCATTCCTCCTTGGTCTTTTGGTACACACATCTTCCACCATGCCATCCAATGCATTCTCTTCTGATTGTCTTCATCACCCCACCAAAAATGCGACATCGCGTCAATGATTCCTTTACAAATCTTTTTAGGAATTTTAAAGACGGACATTGCATAAGTTGGGATAGCTTGTACAACCGATTTGAGAAGGATTTCCTTTCCTCCTGCTGATAGCAACTTTTCCTTCCAACCACTAATTTTCATAACAATTCGGTCTATTAAGAATTGGAAACAATCACTTTTGTCCATACCCACATTTGAAGGCAGACCCAAATATTTGTCATTGGGAGCTTCAGTCATAATGTTCAGAATAGTACATATATGCGCCTTATCTTCCACTTTCGTGTTGGGACTAAAAAATATACTAGATTTTTCAACACTCACCATTTGCCCCGATGCAGCACAATAAGCATCCAAAACTGCTTTCAGCGCCTCCGCGTTCATGGAATTAGCTTGCATCAGGATTAATGAATCGTCCGTGAAAAGGAGATTTGAAATAGATGGGGCATCTCTGCTAACTCTAATTCCGGAAATACTTCTATTCTCCTCTGCATTAGCTAGGAGTGCAGTCAGGCCTTCCGTACATAACAAAAATAAATATGGGGAGAGAGGGTCCCCCTGCCTCAGTCCTCTAGATGGTTTGAAGCTCTCTGTTTCTTCCGTGTTAAAACGAACCCGATATTCCACCGAGGTCACACATTGCATAATTAAATTCACCCAATCCTGCTGAAAGCCTAGTCTCAACATGATTTCCTTTGAAAAAGGCCACTCCACTCGGTCATATGCTTTGTGCATGTCTAGTTTTATTGCACACAGGCCCTCTTTACCGGTCCTTTTATTTTTTATTTTATGGAAACATTCATAAGCCACTAAGATGTTATCTGTAATCATTCTTCCAGGCACAAAGGCACTTTGGGTAGGGCTAATAATATCTGGGAGGATTGTCTTCAGACGAGCAACAATCACCTTTGAAATGACTTTATACACCACATTGCACAAACTGATTGGTCTAAATTGAGTTACCTTTTCCGGGGAGTTAACTTTTGGAATCATTACTATTGTAGTATCATTCCAACCATCAGGTATAGTACAGGTATTCACTGCTTGGAGAACCTCTTCAGTCAAATCATCTCCTAACATAGTCCAAAATCTCTTATAAAAAATGGCGTGAAGGCCATCTGGCCCCGGCGCCTTTAAATCACCAATGTCAAAAAGTGCCTTCCTAACCTCTTCAGCCGTGTAGGGGGCAAGGAGAGCCCTATTCATCTCATTCGTTACTTTTCTTTTTACAAGGGAGAGGACCTCATGGTTCGGTTGATTAACTTCTGAAGTAATTAGGTTAGAAAAATACCCCAGAATATGATTCTTCATCTCCGTGTCTTTTACCCAAACCCCATTATAGTCAAGCAATTTTTTTATCTGATTCCTCTTCTTTCTAGCTGTTGCGGCGTTATGGAAAAAAGAAGTATTTCGGTCACCATGCAATAACCAGTTTGCTCGACCCCGTTGTAGCCAGTGTATCTCCTCTTGTTCCAATAAATTTTCAATCAATACAATAGTCTCCTTTTGACGTGCAAGAGAGGTAGCATTCACAGGCCCTCTCCGTAATTTTTCTAAATCTTTTTTTAGTTTGTTGATTCTTTTTTTCGGACCCTTAAGGATATCACGATCCCAAGTGTGCAAACCTGCATGTACCGCTCTTGTACGATCAGCGAGAGACGGCCCTATGCCCAACATCTTCGCTTTTTCCCAAGCTGTACGTACAATTTCTGTAACCGTATCTTCTTTCAGCCATCGAGCTTCAAAATGTTTCCTTCGACTTTTTGAGCGGTCAAAAATATTATCGTCAAAATATTCCGTGTCTAAAATAATAGGGCGATGGTGTGAGTGTACATGTTCTTCGTTAATAACCGCCGCTCGAGGGAATTTATTCGCCCAATCCACATTACAGACCGCTCGATCTAGTCTTTCCCTGATTTCGCCCCTCCTCCATGTAAATAAGTCACCCATACAACCCATATCTGCTAGTCCACATTCTCCCAGACAATTACGAAAATCTCTCATCATCACATTTGGTCTCACATTCCCTCCCTCTTTCTCTGATGATAACAAAATTTCATTAAAATCTCCTAAAACAACCCATGGGTGATCGCCCTTCTCATACAAATTTCGAATATCATCCCATGACAAAGCACGGTCACTCCAGTTGGGGTGCTCATAAAAGCCTGTTAAACGCCACTGTACAGTATTCCCTTTCATAAAAACAACATCAATAAAATTATTTGACACATAGTTCAACTCAACTTTATTCATATTCTGATAAAACAAAACAAGACCACCCGCCCGGCCATCGCTCTCAACTACAAACATTGAATCAAAATTTAAAACTCGACGAAGCTCATCGGCTTTACATTTATTTAAGTGAGATTCTGAAAGGAAAATTAGCTCTGCTTTGGTACGCTCCTGTAGATCCAAGAGCTCGCGAACCGCCGTGGGAGAGAGCATCCCACGACAGTTCCATCCAATGATTCTCATTTGGCCCGGCGTACCTCCTCTTCGGAGGCCGCCGATGCGCCATCATCTCCAACCGACTCCCTTCTCTGCTGCCCTGGAGCCTCTTCTTTCTCCTCAACTT
Source organism: Triticum aestivum (assembly GCF_018294505.1). NCBI lineage: Eukaryota > Viridiplantae > Streptophyta > Magnoliopsida > Poales > Poaceae > Triticum > Triticum aestivum. Next base: position 638,434,415 of record NC_057813.1, read on the forward strand.
CTTTTGATACGTGTGTAACCACCCCATTCCCATCTCTCATAGCTTCCACTCTACCCATAAATACACGCTTAGAGGAAACATTTATGTCCCCATACAGAATACGCTCATAGCTATCCATGGTTTTCTCAAAAGAGAAATCTAGCTCACTACCAGTTGCTGGAGCTTCATAGAGGCTTCTTTTTTTACCTATAATGTTCTTGCGTGCTCCCTCTGAACTCCCAATTCCTCCTCCCTTCTTTCCTTTCCTGCCCTTTTCTTTTGTCTTTCCCTGCATGGATTTCTTTGTAGCATTGAAAGTGTAAATAGGGGTGTCAGTTGTATTTTTTGTAGCAAGTCTTGCAGCAACAGCCCCCGACAGCGCCTCCAGCACCCCCGGGCGAAAGAGGAGTTGATCACCCCATTGCAGAGCCGCCCTACTCTCCTGGACGACCGAGTTAGGCTGGTATGCCGCCATAGCCGCAATAGACCTGATGGGGGAAGTACTATTCCCCTGATGCAACATGTCCTGGCCCGCCTGGCCAGGTACAGCAGCCTTGGTGGGAGCCGCTCCCCCCACCAGCGCTTGGCCCTCCTGGCCTTCGCTAGTAGGGGGTGCAGGGGTGTATGTTGATGCATTCTGGTCCTCCTGACCATGATCATCACCCCACATGGAGTGTTGGGACGCTACAGGGAGACAACCCTCCTGGCCGTCCTGCAGCGCCCCCTTGTTGGGCGCCCTTCTGGCCGCCAGTCCTTGGCCCTCCTGGCCAAGGCTAGCGCGCTCGAGTGGCCCGCGCTCCAGGTCCACCTGACCCGAGGCAGCTCCTACGGGCACCGGCAGAGAAGGTACTTGCCCCCGGTCCTCCTGACCGAGCAAGTGGCCTCCCTGGACTGGACATCCAGTCGCCAGGATAGACGATGCAACACCTTTCTCTTTCATAGTGAGATCACTCACAGCTTTGGTGACTTTGACCACCATACCTTCAGTAGCCTTTGAGATGTTTTTTCTACTATAGCCCGAGTACACAAGAGCTCTTCTACTAGCTGTATTTCCCTTCCAGTAAGCCTCTACACTGAGGTTTTTTGCAAAAACAGCTACTCTACTCTCTTTAGGAATCCTACAGAACCTTTCCGACATATGGCCTACAAGCCCACAACACTCACAATATGACGGCAACTTTTCATAACGAACATCAAAATAACGTTTTTCTTTGCTGCCTAGAGGAGTGAATTCTACTCTACTCTTGATTGGCTCGTGTAGCGGGACTTTCACACGAACACGCAAAAACTTTTCTACTATCATGTGATTTTGGTGTGAGACGGTTATCACCTCCCCAATTTGGCCCCCTAGAGACGAACCCACATCTTCAGTTTTAAGCTCAAATGGTAGATCACGAACCTGGGCCCAAATAGCCATGGTTCCAAGATCCACCTCCGCCGGGTTACCCTTGCCGTCGAACTCGGCGAAGATGATCCCATCCCGCTTATGGTGCCACGGTTGTGCCTTCAACACAAAGCGTTTGTCCACGTCGGCGCAGAAGTTCAGGATGAACCTCCCATCGTCGCTGTCCACCTCCTGGACGGTGACCTCGCCTTGCAGCCTCCAAGCCGACGAAGCACGAAGGTCATCAACTAGGACCTGCGGGTGAACTTGGAAAGGCGACAGAAATCGGCCCACCACCAAGAAACCCCTCACAGCCCTCCTGGCAGCCTCCAAATCGATGACCAGCGGTGAGCCATCCCCACAAGGCTGCCTGGACACCTTCATCTTCTCGCCCCCAGGTGAAGTAGTCAGAGAACCGCTCCCCATGATCGCCGGCACACTCCCCGATCGCTGACCCACCTCCCTCTCTGCCTCCCCCTTTCTCTCCATCTCTATCTCTCCCTTACTCACTAAATCAACTCGTACAGGGAAGGAACTCAAAAAGGAAAACAGAAAAGCTTGCTGTGTATGGAGAGTTGAAGACTCGAGACCCCCCCCCCTCTGCTGTAGATATAGTTCCTCCCCTCACCCAAATACGCCAGCAGCATGATGAGAATTGTGCATTTATCAAAAAATAAACGATCATAAATGGGCAGTTTCCAAAATAAAGAGGCACTAATTTCTCTTTTTTCCTTTAAAATACAGATAACGTTCATCCCCTAATTTCCCTCTTTCTCTTTTATATCTCTCAGAGAAAGAATCTCTCTGTAATCCAACGCAATCACAGTAGTTTCCATACTAGTAGCATCCAAAATCGGACCCCCTACCCCAAACGGGGTCAAATCCTGAGAAACTATGTCCCTATTATATGGAAGTACCTCCGATATGTCGCCGTTGTCGCCGCCGGCTTCCACACTCCCCGCCAGATCAGTGAAGCTCCTCTCTGGCTTCATGCGCATCATCTCCTCCGCCCTCCTCTTCATCCGCTTCCAGCACCGTTTCCGGTTTAGAGATTGCCGGAGGATCCGCCTTGACGTGGCCTTGATTTCTTCCCAATCGAGATTGCCCACCGGGCCCCCGACGGAGATCCCCGCCCTACTGAGGACGCGAGGCTCCGTTGACTCCGCCTGGGACGCCGTTGTTGCCCGCCCCCTCCCGTTGGGGTCACGCGCCGCTGGGGCCTCCGCCGGATTCCCCGTCTCCATTACTCCCCTTTCTCTATCTCCGTCGCCGCCAGATCGCCAGGCGATCGCGGGAGCTTTTTTTTCCTTTTTTTCCCTCTCAACACGATGTTGTGCTCTTTGTTGACAGGTTGAGGCTTTTATTCTGGTGTAGGTGAACATGTGATTTGGGGAAGCTCTGTAGATCCAGTTACATTGCAGATTTGCCAGCTACACCATCTAAAAAACGGGCTGCTGATCTAGGTATATTCCTACTCGGCGTTGCCTTCATATGAAGCTTTCTTATGTCAACTCTTCTATTGATCAATTTTACAAGTAGGTGCACTGCGTTTGTATACAACAATCTGAATGTGGGAGGTTTAACTATTTTATTGTATTGCAAAAAATGGATCACGATGTTTTCTTTTTCTAAATCATGAATGGTGGGCTAGAGCCCCACCTGGATCGAGTGTTTCGGAATATGGTAATTAGATAAATGACCACCATCCCCATTACCAACTATCTCAGTGTTATTTCCATTTTCCTAATTAATGTATGAAAAAGAGGATCAATCAATTATTGCTTTCTCCCGTTGCAACGCACGGGCATGTTTGTTAGCTTGCTGCCTCCACCACTGGAATGCCCCTTCGCCGGAGGACAACCCTGGGTGTGCGTATTGGGCACAACCCATTGGAAAGTCCAGGGAACCGTTTCATTAAGGGAACCATTCCAGGTTCATTCAAAAAGTGCCACGACCTGATTTACTTTCAGCAACCAGTTCATTAAGGACAGCAGATTTGAACTCTGAGCTTTCCTCTGTGGCTATTAATATCCCACCACATCACTTTCAGATTTACCATTAGGTCACTTTCCCATGCTGAGAGGATTTGTCATACCAAGAGGGTAAATGGAGAGACTTCCAGAGCATGGTCATGGTGTTGATCTGGTAAGAGCGGGACTTCCAAACTGAAGAGGTCAATGAATAATGTCGTATTCCAGAACCAGCAATGCCTTTCATGCACATGTTTTACCTAGACTCTGCAATTATAGTAAACAAGCCAATAGCATGGATTGATGATAATTGCAACCGCTTCTTTAAAGATTTATGCGCTCGACTAATAATTTCTAGATCATTTATGCATTTCTTTCATGTCACATCATGCAGCCAAACTATGAAACTGAGATATCACCAAAGATAAAAGAGTAATCTACACTAATGTTAGCTTAATGAATCAGTAATCCTTCCAACTTATAAGTAAGAACAACCTGAAAACATTGGTACTGCTCAATTGTTCTCCTGATGAAGTGTTCTTTTTTTTGTGAGGGTGATGAAGTGCTAACTATTAAGAATTACCAATCGCAAAATGATATGGGCTTGTTTACGACTAAAATCACCAATAATGTCCTGATATGCATGGAAATAAGCATATGTTAACTCCTGCCGACTTCAAGAACCACCACATAGTCACATAGTCCAGGTCAGTCTATATAAAAAAAATTGATTCTGATTTGATTTTCTTTCCCATGTTTATCAATTGTCTTTCATGTTTACTTATGTACACTGGTTGTAGCAAGTTCCAACAAATTTAAGAGCTATTCATGGCCTTTGCTTGCATGAAATTGTTTCCAAAATGAACAAATTCAACCTTGGACGCCTACTATTTACACACCACTATCGACTTTGATGTTTGTAGTTGTAGTATGGAAGAAAGAAATAATTTTATTTTATTTCTCCCCTGTCCTTGTGGCGACTGCCAACCTCCGTGCCATAGGCGCATCGACGCCTGCTCTCCTCGTGTTGTGCCGCCTGGGCAGTGGAGTTGGGATCCTTGGTGACGGATTAATCCTCGATGAAAGCGCGGGTACTATTACTGCAGATTTTTGTTGGGTGGATGATATTTGGGATTATTTTGCATGCGTGCAGATTGACGAGAATGTGCATATGGAGATTATGTATAGCTCGATCAAAGAGGTAAAATTACCAAATCCCGACTTGTCAGTCATCCGATAACTTTGTTGATTGTCAGTTATACATTTGATTCGTGGAATTTGAAGGTTCTGAGCTTGAAACTCCGAAGTACAGATATGCTACTCTGTTTTTCTAAAATAAATGATGATTGTAGATTTTAAAATTTTGCATCATGAATGCAACTCCGCCTATGTTGTCTCAACATAGCCGGTCCCAAGCCCGGGTAAAGGAGGAGGGTTGTGATAGGCTTGGCGAGCCAACGTAAAAACTCAGCCACTCTTATGGAGATGAAACCCAAAAAAAATTCGTTGGGGCGTAACCCTCTCAGCGACGCGCCACATCGGAACCCGGGTGTGGTGGAAAATGGGCAAGGGCCGGGCCGTCACCCCTCAAGTGGCGCGCCGTATCTTGATCCGGATATGGTGGCAAGTGAGCGAGGATCGGGTCATCGCATCCTTAGTGGCGCGCTACATCGGCGCCCGGATGTAGTGGAAAATGAGCAAGGGTCTTCGCATTTGACTCGACGAGTGCGGAGGGTAAGGAAGCTAGCCGAGCCTAGGAGGATTCGCTTAGGTAGCTGGAACGTAGGGTCTCTGACAGGGAAGCTTCGGGAGCTAGTTGATGCAGCAGTGAGGAGAGGTGTTGATATCCTTTGCGTCCAAGAAACCAAATGGAGAGGACAGAAGGCGAAGGAGGTGGAGGATACCGGCTTCAAGCTGTGGTACACGGGGACGGCTGCAAACAGAAATGGCGTAGGCATCTTGATCAACAAGAGCCTCAAGTATGGAGTGGTAGACGTCAAGAGACGTGGGGACCGGATTATCCTGGTCAAGCTGGTAGTTGAGGACTTGGTTCTCAATGTTATCAGCGCGTATGCCCCGCAAGTAGGCCACAATGAGAACACCAAGAGGGAGTTCTGGGAAGGCTTGGAAGACATGGTTAGGAGTGTACCGATTGGTGAGAAGCTCTTCATAGGAGGAGACCTCAATGGCCACGTGGGTAAATCTAACACAGGTTTTGAAGGGGCGCATGGGGGCTTTGGCTATGGCATCAGGAATCAAGAAGGAGAAGATGTCTTAAGCTTTGCTCTAGCCTACAACATGATTGTAGCTAACACCCTCTTTAGAAAGAGAGAATCACATCTGGTGACTTTTACTAGTGGCCAACACTCTAGTCAGATTGATTTCATCCTCTCGAGAAGAGAAGATAGACGTGCGTGCCTAGACTGTAAGGTGATACCTGGAGAGAGTGTTGTACCCCAGCATAAGCTGGTGGTTGCTGACTTCCGCTTTCGGATTCGTGTCCAGCGGGATAAGCGTGCCAAAGTCGCTAGAACGAAGTGGTGGAAGCTCAAGGGGGAGGTAGCTCAGGTGTTCAAGGAGAGGGTAATTAAGGAGGGCCCTTGGGAGGAAGGAGGGGATGCGGACAATGTGTGGATGAAGATGGCGACTTGCATTCGTAAGGTGGCCTCGAAGGAGTTTGGAGTGTCCAGGGGAAGGAGAAGCGAAGATAAGGATACCTGGTGGTGGAATGATGATGTCCAGAAGGCGATTAAAGAGAAGAAAGATTGCTTCAGACGCCTATACCTGGATAGGAGTGCAGACAACATAGAGAAGTACAAGATGGCGAAGAAGGCCGCAAAGCGAGCTGTTGGTGAAGCAAGGGGTCGGGCATATGAGGACCTCTACCAACGGTTAGGCACGAAGGAAGGTGAAAGGGACATCTATAAGATGGCTAAGATCCGGGAGAGGAAGACGAGAGATATTGGCCAAGTCAAATGCATCAAGGACGGAGCAGGCCAACTCTTGGTGAAGGACGAGGAGATTAAGCATAGATGGCGGGAGTACTTCGACAAGCTGTTCAATGGGGAGAATGAGAGTTCTACCATTGAACTGGACGACCCCTTTGATGAGACCAGCATGCGTTTTGTGCGGCGCATCCAGGAGTCTGAGGTGAAGGAGGCTTTAAAAAGGATGAAAGGAGGCAAGGCGATGGGCCCTGATTGTATCCCCATTGAGGTGTGGAAAGGTCTTGGGGACATAGCGATAGTATGGCTAACCAAGCTTTTCAACCTCATTTTTCGGGCAAACAAGATGCCAGAAGAATGGAGACGGAGTATATTAGTACCAATCTTCAAGAACAAGGGGGATGTTCAGAGTTGTACTAATTACCGTGGAATTAAGCTGATGAGCCATACAATGAAGCTATGGGAGAGAGTCATTGAGCACCGCTTAAGAAGAATGACAAGCGTGACCAAAAATCAGTTTGGTTTCATGCCTGGGAGGTCGACCATGGAAGCCATTTTCTTGGTACGACAACTTATGGAGAGATATAGGGAGCAAAAGAAGGACTTGCATATGATGTTCATTGACTTGGAGAAGGCCTATGATAAGATACCGCGGAATGTCATGTGGTGGGCCTTGGAGAAACACAAAGTTCCAGCAAAGTACATTACCCTCATCAAGGACATGTACGATAATGTTGTGACAAGTGTTCGAACAAGTGATGTCGACACCGATGACTTCCCGATTAAGATAGGACTGCATCAGGGGTCAGCTTTGAGCCCTTATCTTTTTGCATTGGTGATGGATGAGGTTACAAGGGATATACAAGGAGATATCCCATGGTGTATGCTCTTTGCGGATGATGTGGTGCTAGTTGACGATAGTCGGACGGGGGTAAATGGGAAGTTAGAGTTATGGAGACAAACCTTGGAATTGAAAGGGTTTAGGCTTAGTAGAACTAAAACCGAGTACATGATGTGCGGTTTCAGTACTACTAGGTGTGAGGAGGAGGAGGTTAGCCTTGATGGCCATGTGGTACCTCGGAAGGACACCTTTCGGTATTTGGGGTCAATGTTGCAGGAGGATGGGGGTATTGATGAAGATGTGAACCATCGAATCAAAGCCGGATGGATGAAGTGGCGCCAAGCTTCTGGCATTCTATGTGACAAGAGAGTGCCACAAAAGCTAAAAGGCAAGTTCTACAGGACGGCGGTTCGACCCGCAATGTTGTATGGCACGGAGTGTTGGCCGACTAAAAGGCGACATGTTCAACAATTAGGTGTAGCGGAGATGCGTAGGTTGAGATGGATGTGTGGCCACACGAGGAAGGATCGAGTCCGGAATGATGATATACGAGATAGAGTTGGGGTAGCACCAATTGAGGAGAAGCTTGTCCAACATCGTCTGAGATGGTTTGGGCATATTCAGCGAAGGCCTCCAGAAGCTCCAGTGCATAGCGGACGGCTAAAGCGTGCGGAGAATGTCAAGAGAGGGCGGGGTCGACCGAATTTGACATGGGAGGAGTCCGTTAAGAGAGACCTGAAAGATTGGAGTATCGACAAAGAGCTAGCTATGGACAGGGGTGCGTGGAAGCTTGCTATCCATGTGCCAGAGCCATGAGTTGGTTGCGAGATCTTATGGGTTTCACCTCTAGCCTACCCCAACTTGTTTGGGACTAAAGGCTTTGTTGTTGTTGTTGTTGTTGTTGTTGTTGTTGTTGTTGTTGTTGCATCATGAATGCATCTGCCTGTTATTAGTAACGGTTTTTTCCGCCTGTTATTAGTGATGGTGTTTTTCCGTCAAAAGATAATAGTACTGTTGGGCTGAGTCTAACACTGGAGCATCGATGTTTGTCCTACAATCTCGTACAATATTTGTTCAATGCACTTCATGGCGGTTCAGTGAAAATGGGGTTGCTCTACAACCTATTTACCTTTCTATGTCATCAGACTATCTTTATTCTGAACCATTCTGCTGACAGTAAATGTAACCATGTAACTCATTTGCTATGCGTACCAATAGGCAAGGTATGAATTAGTGAGTAATGCCTAAAAAAATTGTGTTTTTCCTTTCGCTCGGCCCGCCCAGCTTTTCTTTCAAGCTCGGCCACTGATGAGCCGATGAAAGATTGTAAGCAATGACACATGCGATGTCACGTCGTTGTACGTGATGCAACAAATCATCTTTTCATGCTTTCCTTTACATTTTCACAATGTATTTCCCGTTGCAACGCACGGACAATTTTCCTAGTACACATTAATAACATGATAGCATGGATTAGCTCAACATAGTGGAGAGAAAAAAAATACAGCGCAAGTGTCAATTTAAAATTAGAGATAAACAAATACCTTTATGTTTGGAAATTCTGTTGTGTGAATATCAGCGCTATTTGAAGAGTCCCTCTAGCAGCTGGCAGCTTTATCAATGTTCAACCGTAAGTACTCCCTCCTTCCATCTATATAGGGCCTAATGTGTTTTTCGAGGTTAACTTTGACCAAATATTAGAGCAATAATATATGACATGCAACTTACACAAAGCACATCATCAAATTCGTATGTGAAAGGAGCTTTCAATGATATAATTTTCACATTATGCATGTCATGTAGTATTAATTTTATCAACAGTCAAAGACGGTCTTGAAAAACGCATTAGGCCCTATATAGATGGAAGGAGGGAGTAACACAATGAACTTCCTGGAACTGGCTTGTCAACAATGATAGTATGGCTGACTTGTGTGCGAAAGCTAAGGAGCTGAAGGCTATGTTTATTCAATCTCAAATCAACCATGTTTTGAGGGTAAGTATCTCATATTTTCATCACTTCCTTTTCTTGTCCAAGTTTACCATGCATCTGCCAGCTTTAGGTTCTGATGTATGAATGCTTGGCAGCATATTACATTTTTTTTTCCTGGTAAAGGCACCATATTACAAATGTTGGTACAAATGCCTACTGTTGGTATTATTAATGTTGGTACAAATGCCTACCGTGTTTTGTAACAACTGTCTTATTCAATGGCATGAGAAGCAGCACAACAAGAGACTTGTTTAGGCATACTTGTACTGTTTGTATATTATGGGACGGAGGGAGTAGCAGATAAGACTTGTCATTGGAATCCCTTCAAATCTTCACCTGCAAATAAGTAGTCTCTCCGTTTCTAAATACAAGTCTTTTTAGAGATTCCAATAAGGGACTACATACAGAGCAAAATGAGTGACTCTACACTTTAAAATATGTCTATATACATCCGTATGTAGTCCATAGTAGAATCTCTAAAAGGACTTGTATTTAGGAACGGAGGGAGTAACACAAAAGAGCTGTAGCCAAACTCATCAAACCACATGGAGCAGAGGTTTCGCACAACTCAGCGCCCACCCGGAGTAACACAAAGAGAGCTACTCATCAAACCACATGGACCAGAGGTTGCGCACAACTCAGCAGTCTCATAGACACAAAAATGATGACCCTAGACAACAGTGTCCTAGAAACCTGACAAAATGGAGCACCACCGCACTTTGTGCTCCTCGCCTTCCTGTTACAATAGGTCGAAGACACAACGCAACAGATAACATCTCAACTCCAGTAAGATACCACACAAAGACACAACGCAGCAAGTAGCAGCAACCACAATGTGCGCCGGTTATCAGACAACTCGAGGAACACATGCAGGTAACCAGCCTACAAACAGCTACAGCAGGAAATATCAGCACTACAACGACAACAAAGTGGTACTATCCCAAACATTTCGAAGACAAAGCAAACCAGCAGTATGACATTCCAGCCACTTGTCCTAGAAACCTGACAAAATGGAGCACCACCGCTTCGGCTGTTGATGCCTATGTCAGCAGCACCAAATTCTTCTCTTTTAGTTCCCGCACTGCCTGAATATCCTTCTCAAGTGCTTCAATGGCAGTCCTCCAGGTCTCTGGGGTCTCGAAGAATATCCCTTCGATGCTGAGGAGCTCCCGCAGCCCATTATCCTCGCCGCACAGATCAATGTATTCCTGGTCCAGCTCATCAAACTCCACGTGTAGCAGCTGCGATATGTTTTGTGCAGTGAGCATATTTCTTTTGATATCTTTCAGGTGCTCCGCCTTGGTTCTCGTCCCATGTGTCAAACCGTCGCGGTTGACACAGACCAGCCATCTACCCAAGTCTCTCTTCCTGGCCTCCTCAGTGCTCAGATAGTTAGGACCAGTAACCCTATTTTGAGCATCCTTCCTTGACTCAGCGAGCGTAGCACGGATGAATTCCTCGTTTTTTGACAGCCATTTCAGCGAGCCCTCATCCTCCTCTCCTCCTTGATAAGGTAGCTCCCCAAAGAACTTTTGCATCTTATGCTTCATGCCTCTGGAGAGGGATTTGAAGTCTTCTCGGGACATCTGATTAACATAGACTCTTAGCCAATAGCGGGCTTCTGGGGATAAAAACAATGAATTGTAGAGAAGACGCCAAAGCTTAGGTTCCGCTGACCGCATATTGTTGATGTATTTCTCAAGGTCCTTGGGGTAAGGGGTACCCACACCCAGAACTCTCCTAGCAATCGTATCAAGGACATCTCCACCCAGGTTCCAGTCCTGTATGAAGCTTCCCTTCTTCTCAGTTGGACCAATTTCTGAAGTGTCTATAAGAACAAACCTCCCTGAAGACCGAGAAATCTTTAAGTTCTCTAACCGGAGACGGTTGCCCAGTGTACATCCACGCAATTGATATGCTGCAATCAGCTCTGGCAGACTTCTGATGGTTTTCCCTGCTTTCCATGCAACCAGTGTCTTTCCTCTGGGTCCTCCAACGGTCTTCAAGAGAATATTGTCGTCTAAGGGTTCAAGCAGTGGAACTTCCTCCGTGAAATACTTGACCGGGCAAACTAAATCATTCACAAGCATCCTGTATAGAACAGAAAAACAAAGAAGTTATACACAAATTATAATCCTTTAGCAAAGGAAGTGAGTCAGCAATGCACAGTTCTAGTAACAAGCAGTGCACAGTTCTAGTACAATGACTAATTCTAGGTAATCTATGAGATTGCATAGAGGTAAAAAGGCTTGCATTATGGAAACGCTGTTATATTCAAGCAGGACTGAACTGCATATATTACAATTGATGTCAAAACAGACTTGTACAAACTAATGTAGAATGAAATTTATTCCATTAAAAAGTGGAGACCGTGGGCAAGGAAAAAAAAGTTGCTATGATTTCTTATTGCACGACCCATGTCATATATCGATAACTCTTCCAGTTAGCAGTCCGTACACATGTGAAAGAAAAATCAGTACCCTCTAATGCCACACCCATTTTTGCAACTTGATCTTTGATACTCTCTTATAACACATCTAAAATGAAATATGTTTTGAATTTTGGACAGAGAGGGGACATACTTATGGCCTAAATACAGTGATTTGTAGCAAAGGAAGTGAGTCTGCAATGCACAGTTCTAGTAACAAGCAGTGCACAGTTCTAGTACAATGACTAATTCTTGGTAATCTATGAGATTGCATAGAAGTAAAAAGGCATGCATTATGGAAACCGTTGTTATATTCAAGCAGAACTGAACTGCATACATTACAATTGATGTCAAAACAGACTTGTACAAACTAATGTAGAATGAAATTTATTCCATTAAAAAGTGGAGACCTTAGGCAAGGAAAAGAAAAGTTGCTACGATTTCTTATTGCACGATCCATGTCATATATCGATAACTCTTCCAGTTAGCAGTCCGTACACATATGAAAAAAAATCAGTACCCTCTAATGCCACGCCCATTTTTGTAACTCGATCTTTGATACTAACACATCTAAAATGAAATACATTTTGAATTTTGGACAGACATGGGACATATACTTAGGGCCTACATACAGTGATCTGTAGCAAAGGAAGTGAGCCTGCAATTAGCATGGACTTGTTAGTTCCTTCCCTACTATTTTAACCATTTCAAGAGTGATAATATTCTGTATTTTAGAACTAGCAAACATAATTCTAGGCATTTATTGGCTTCATAAGCAGCGCTTGCCATGCTCTCTGCTTTGTTCAGCTCTATGTCTCCATAATGGTTACAGATTTGTTGAAACTGCAGAATGCATATTTATAGAACTAATCTGCTATTGCAGGTTTGTTTCATGCTATTATCAGCTGCTGTAAACGCACTTTTACAATATTAAGAACTAAGAATCATGTCTAGATGAACTCTAAACACAACTTCCTAACTGCTTTACAAGGAAATTACAAGAGGTGAAAGAATTACAAATAATCATTGGTCGGGAACTTACATCTTTTCACCGGGTAAACCATCGGATGTAGCAATCCATCTTTTGGACCGCCCAAACCTCTGAGCAGCCAGTGGAGATGACCTGTGAAATCCACTGGACTTGGGTGGGTGGCCCTGGGAAATCCTCCGAAATGAAGAGTATAAGATGCTGCCTCTCATGGTTACAAGACAGGTATCTGAAAAAGACATATGCAAATTATTAAAATCCTTGAACAGAACATGCTGTTGAAAAATAAACCATAGGTGCAAGTTGAATAAAAAACAAGATTTACTTTGCTGAGAGAATAATGATCAGGATATCACTAATCGTTAACTTATCAGCCAGCCTCAAAATAGAGATAAATCGCTTATCGGTCGACCATTTATCCACCAGCTTTTTTGTAAATCCGAGATTCTAGCACTATAAATATTGTAAACTACTCCAAGAGCGTTTAGATAACTAAAGTAGTGATCTAAACGGTATTATATTTCATGTTATGCAAAAACAATACAGTAGTAATGGACAGAAGCGATTAATCCTTTAAGATGCAGAGGGAGGGGTGGCGGCCGAGCTACTGCTACTGCTGGGGGAACGGGGGAGGCTGGTCTTGTGCTGCTGGAGGAGAGCTTCTGATGGAGGAAAGGGCCGGCGTGCTGCTGCCTCCTGGACCTGGACGACCTGGGAGCTGCGTCGCTCGGTCTAGCTGCTGGGGAAGACGAGGAAGGGGAAGATCCAAACGGCAGGGAGGGGATGCGGAGCTAGCTCCGGCCGCCGGGGGCGACCATGATGGCGGCAGCGTCGTGGTGCATCTGCTCGACATCAAGAGATGGCAGCGTTGGGACGGTGCTGGGGCGTGGCTTGGAGGGGAGGGGGGAGTCGGCGCGGGGGAGAGGAAGATAGGAGAGGAGGGGATGGGGAGGAGTTGAAGGGCATACCGATGGGCAGAACTGATCGCTGAACCCAGACAGAGGCGGCGGCGGCGGCGGCCCGGTGCGTTTCCTCTCGCGTGATCGGCGGTGTCCCCGTGCGTTCCTCTCTCCCGATCCGCGAGGGTTCCCCAATCCCCTATCTATGTGGATCGTAGCGGGACCGCGGGAGGCTAGGAGCTCAGCAACAGGCGGCGGGGGGAGCCGGGGAGAGGTCGAGACGGCGAGTCGGCGGGGGGATCTGGGGAGAGGTCGAGACGGCGAGTCGGCGGGGGGATCTGGGGAGGGGCGGCCGCCAGACCTAGGTCTTCATCTCCATCTCGCTGTGGAGTTGCTCGACGCTCGGGTTGTGGACAGAAGCTGGGTCATTGGGCCACCAACATTCGGAATACCTCACTCACAATTTTCCCAAAATTCTGGGTGGGCCACAGCCCACCCGGCCCGTCCCCTGCGTCCGCCCGCCCATGGCTGATGCCCACGAGATCGATCTGTAATTTGCCTAAAAAAAAAACGAGATCGATCCGTAGAAGTCAACATGGCAATGTTCGATGGGTGCCCACTACCTGCGAACCCGGCGGGTAAAAACCCCATTAGGACAAAAAATACCCATGAATTTTCAAATGAAAAAAAATTACACCCATCGGATAAGGCGGGTGCAGGTACGGGAAGATCCCATACCCGCGAACCCGCAAACCCATAAACTACTACATCAAGTCAAGTAGATCCTACCCCGCAAAAAAAAAGTCAAGTAGATTCCATCAAGCGCTAAGCTACCAAGCCATCGGACATGGAGCTGATGGCTACGTCGTACTTTAAAGAAGTGTTCACAAAGGACCCTACTCTGGAGTCCACGGGTGTGATGTAAGGGATCATGCCAAAGGTAACACAAGCTATGAATGATAGTTTGTGTGCTCAGTTTACAGAAGAGGAAATTTTGAATGCCTTGTTCCAAATCGGACCTCTGAAAGCACCTGGGACCGATGGATTTCCGGCTAGATTTTACCAGCGTAATTGGGCTGTGATGAAAACTGAAATAGTGGCTGCTGTGTTGGAATTTTTTAAGACTGGGATAATGCCGGATGGAGTGAACCACACTGCTATAGTCCTAATTCCGAAGGTTCCACATCCAAAGGAGCTAAAGGATTTTAGGCCGATAAGCTTGTGTAATGTTGTTTATAAAATTGTGTCAAAATGCTTGGTGAATCACCTTGGACCAATGTTATCGGATCTCATTTCTGAAAATCAGAGCGCGTTTGTGCCTGGTCGCCTTATTTCTGACAACTCTATAATAGCGTTTGAGTGCATTCACCATATTCAGTCTATGAAGCACAATGAGCCGGCTGCGTGTGCATATAAACTTGATCTCTCGAAGGCGTATGATCGTGTGGATTGGGATTTTTTGGAGCAAGCGTTGTCTAAATGGGGGTTTTCAGCTCTATGGATTTCTTGGATTATGGCTTGTGTTAAGTCTGTGAAATACTCTGTCAAATTTAATGGGAAATTGCTGCATGGTTTTACCCCTTCCAGGGGTCTTCGGCAAGGTGATCCACTCTCCCCATTCCTCTTCCTATTTGTTGCTGACGCCTTGTCTGCTCTCATCTCAAAGTCAGTGAGTGAAGGGGATCTGAAGGGGGTCACCATATGTAGAAGGGCGCCAGTTATTTCTCATCTCTTGTTCGCGGATGATACTATGTTGCTTTTTGAAGCGTCGGCTCAGCAGGCAAGGATTGTTAAGGGTTTGTTGAACACATACACTAGAGCGACGGGTCAACTCATCAACCCGGAAAAGTGTTCCATCCTTTTTTCTGATAATTGTCTTGAGTCGATGGTGGACGAAATAAAAGGCATTCTGGAGGTAACGCTACAGGTTTTTGAACCCAAGTATTTGGGGTTGCCAGTGCCTGAAGGAAGATTACATAAGGGACAATTCGAGACTGTTCAAGAAAGGTTGAGAAAGAGGCTGGTGGATTAGAGTGAACAATATGTTTCGTCCGGTAACAAAGAAATCTTGATAAAGGCTGTGGCCCAGGCAATACCTACCTATGTCATGAGTGTATTTAGATTGCCGACTTCTGTCTATGATGACCTTGCAAAAATGATGAGGCAGTATTGGTGGGGGATAGAGCATGGAAAGAGAAAGATGGCATGGCTAAGTTGGGAGAAAATGAAGTTACCAAAAGCAATGGGGGGCATGGGATTTAGAGACATGCGTGCGTTCAATCAAGCCTTGCTGGCTAAGCAAGCATGGCGGCTACTAGATACCCCGGAGAGCTTGTGTGCTCGGTTGCTTTGAGCCAAATACTTCCCTCGTGGGAATTTATTGGATACTGTTTTTCCCTCTAGCTCCTCGGCGGTGTGGAAGGGGATCATGCATGGGCTAGCATTGGTGAAGCAGGGGATAATTTGGCGTGTGGGTAATGGTACTTTGATCAAAGTATGGAGAGATGCCTGGATCCCGTGGGGCCATAACTTCAGGCCGATTACCCCTAAAAGAAATTGCAGATTTAATTGGGTCGCTGATTTCATCAATGAGCATGGTGCATGGAATGTACAGAGACTCCAGGAACATTTTTGGGAGATGGATGTCCGTGAAATCCTAAAGATTCGTACATCTCCAAGGAATGGTCAGGACTTCCTAGCCTAGTTCCCGGAGAGGAGTGGCCAGTTTACTGTCAGAAGTGCATACCGTTTGGCCTCTGAAAATCAGGGCGAAACCGCGGCGCTGGGGGCGTCCAGCAGTAATCCGTCAGGTCGTAGACCTATATGGCAGCGCATCTGGTCTGCTCAAGTGCCCCTCAAAATGAAGATCATGGCCTGGAAGGCTGTCTCGGGTGCTCTAGCAACTAATTCTTGCAAGAAGTTTCGCCATATACCCACTCGGGATACTTGCCCTCTGTGCGGGCGTGAAGAGGAAACAAGTTTCCATGCCCTGGTTGCATGCGAGCATGCACGTAATATTTGGGCAAAGATGAGCACTGTCTGGCCTCTACCGAAGCAGGAGATGCTCGTGGATTCAGGAAAGGACTGGTTACTGAATATCTTGGCAAACTGCACGGATTTGATGAGGGATTGTGTGATAATGCTGGTATGTAGGATTTGGTCTCAAAGATCAGATTTTACCCATGGGAAGGAGATCCCAAATGTAACTAGTACGACTGATTACCTACAAAGTTATTTACGCTCCTTGAGGTTGGCCCGGACATACACGATTGATGAAATAATCAAGGGTAAAATGCCTGCAATGGAGACTGAGGCCGTTGCTACAAACCGAGAAGTTGTTAGTAGTCCATGGCCGCCACCACCTGCTGATCAAGCTGCGCTGTCAGTCGACGGAGCCTTTTCCCCAGCGGATGGGTCAGCGGCAGCAGGGATGGTATTAAGGAGGCATGATGGGTCGGTAATTTTTGCGGCATACCGGTTTTTTTTCAACTGTAATGATGCATTGGAAGCCGAGCTACATGCAATAATGCAGGGTATGGCATTAGCTATTCAACATTGTAATGTGCCCATCGTTGTCCAGTCAGACTCCTCGGTGGCCATTTCCTCGATGATTGGTGAAGGACTGTCAAGATCGGCGTATGGTCATCTGGTGAATGAGATTAAGCATCTCATGGTAGATAGAGAGTTTATTCCCTTAAAAAATAAGCGTGAGCAAAATAGGGTAGCAGATCGTTTGGCGTGCTATAGTCGTATGGAGTGTACTACTGCTGTATGGCTCGGGAGAGGTCCACCGTGTGTGGAGGATATTTTGCCTCTGGATTGTAACCCTATGCTTATGGAATAAAACTCTTTACCCCCCCCCCAAAAAAGCTACCAAGCGCTAACTACATCCTATCAAGTAGATTTTCTGGCATCCGTCTATTGCATGCGACCCCACTCGGGCGGTTGGAGCACATCCTCCTAGCCATCCTCCATGGAGACCGGCCAAGAGAACATGCGCAACACTCTGACACCGACGAGCTCCTTCATGCAACTCAAGTGGATGGAACCGGCGATAGTGGTTATTATAGGACGAGGTGGACGTTAAAGTGTAGCTCTTCGCCTCCCTCCTCATGCCTCCAGCCAGCTTCAAAAGGGCAGATGTCTGGGCGCCAGGCGACTACATGGTCGTGGCTACCCTACACAATGTCCAGCTGCTCCTATAAGGAACACATGTGCTCCGCAAATGAAAAGGATGAAGCATGCCAAGCGTTCAGTTTGGTGAATAATTTTGCACTCCATGCACATAACCTTTTTTTAATTTCTAAGATGCATGGGGTGTGGTTATGATTGGTCTATTAATGAATGTTTATGATGTATGAATGGATTATTTGAAGGGACAATTCCATTTCTCCCCCTAACTTGAACCCACACCTGGCATTTACCCCTAAATTTTGAGTATGCTCAAACATACCCTTGTGCCGTTAGGTGGTGTTATAGAAATACCCCTGAGCGCCGTTTCTGTTAGGTCAAAGGGGTTTGACCATGTGCTTTGTCCAAAATGCCCCTGGATGGTACTAGTCCACATTTCGGTAAAGAAAAAAAATAAGTCAGAGTTAGACCAGTCAATGGAGACTGGTCAAATTTGTTTTGGAAGCCCACATGTCATTCTCTCTTTAAGGTATTTATAATTGTTTTATAGTTAGTAAAGGGCCCATGAGTCAGTGGAACACTTAACAGGAGGGTTAGCCTAAATCGCTTTTTAACGACAGCGGCTAAACGTCGGCGCCCGCGTGAAGGCACAACGGCGACGTACGGGAGGATGCCGGAGAGGTCTATGGGCTTCAGAGCGGTCCTGCGAGGCTGCGGGCATGAAGACGAACTGGACTAAGTTAGTCAGAGACCGTGCGGTGGCTGTGAGGATGGGCAATAGTGAGCTCGAGCGGCGGCGATGGGCGGCGCTCATGGGGAGATCTTCTCGGTGATGCAGGGAAGCTCGAGGGCGCACCAGGACATTTGAGAGGTTGCCTTGGAGCTGAGTGACAAGGGGGAATACTCCTAGATTCATGGCTAGAGGAGATCGGGAAGCGGCCGCAATCCACCGAAGTTGGGGAAGACGATGAGTGAGCCGTCGATTTCGCGTGCCTCGGTCTGATTTATCCTGCTGGAAAACAGATCGGGAAGTGCTCGATCTGATCGGCTGCAAACCACGCCTGCGAGCCTAAAGCTGGCCACCGCCGTCGGATGTTGGCCGCTGCCGGAGGTGAGCGAGAGAGAGACACAGAGAGGTAAGAGAGAATACAGACATACAGTTTTTTACTTTTTTGGTGGGTCCACTTGTAAGTGACAGAGGGGTGAGGGAGAGAGAGAGAGAGTTTTTTTTCTTTTTCCTAGGGCAGGTCCCACCTGTAAGTGTCATAAGCGTACAGGGGCAAAACTGGCCAGAAAATGTCCCGTAGCCAGTCAAACGCCTTTGACCACACGGAAATGGTACGGAAGGGTATATCTATAAGAAGCTTTGACGGAAGAGGGGCATTTTTGAGCATACTCAAAATTTAGGGGTAAATGCCAGGTGTGGGTTCAAGTTAGGGGAAGAAATGGAATTGTCCCTTATTTGAATGTCTTGATGGTTGTTTAGTCAACTTTGAACATGCTGGAATATAAATGACCAGATGATTATTTTTACCCGCGGGTATTACCCGTACTGTTGGTTTTCTAAGAACCTGCATATGAGTTGTGAGCAACAACTCTTTGAGAGTTTGGCGATGGACTGAACACATCCAACGAACCTAAGTCTTGAGAAAATTTGGTGGATGAACTACGAAGGAACACAGAGAACTACCCAGGTTCGGCCCACCTTCTTGGTGTAACACCTTACTCCTGCTCTGCTTTGTATTGCAATGATGTGAAGCTATAATGTGTTGTAGGGTGAAACCCTAGAGGGGATCTTTTCACACTTGGAGGGGGAAAATGATGAACACAAAAGAACACAAGGGGGAAAATCACCCAAACAAACCCAAACCACACATCCACTAGAGTAGCACACATGAGATCCACAAGTATACAGGAACAATTCGAGGAAAGTAGCACTAGGGTAAAGTTCTTCCCACTCCAAAAAAGGTGAGGGCTTGATGATGATCTTCTCCAAGAGGAGGCCTTGATAATCCTCACGGATTCTTCCCAAGAGGGGTCTTGATCTCCAAGAGGAGGGGATACAAGGAGCAAAGCCCTCTAATGTCTCTCAAATACTTTCCTAACCCCTAGAACAAGCTAGATGAGGAGTACTTATAGGCTAGGGACGAAATTGGGGGAAAACGGGGGTACAAGGGTCATTTGCCCCTAGTGCACGTAGGCGCAAACCGGACGGGTCCGGGCACCTGGGGTAAACTGGCCCGGGCACCCGGGGGTAGATGTATCAGGAGGGGCGGCTGATACATCTCCAACGTATCTACTTTTCCAAACACTTTTGCCCTTGTTTTGGACTCTAACTTGCATGATTTGAATGAAACTAACCCGGACTGACGCTGTTTCAGCAGAACTGCCATGATGTTGTTTTATGTGTAGAAAAGAAAAGTTCTCAGAATGTCCTGAAAATCCACGGAGGCACTTTTTGGAAAATATAAAAAATACTGGCGAAAGAATCAAGACCAGGGGCCCCACACCCTGTCCATGAGGGTGGGGGGCGCGCCCCCTCCCCCTGGGCGCACCCCCCTGTCTCGTGGGCCCCCTGGACCTCCACCGACCTCAACTCCAACTCCATATATTCACGTTCGGGGAGAAAAAACAGAGAGAAAGTTTCATCGCGTTTTACAATACGAAGCCGCCGCCAAGCCCTAATCTCTCTCAGGAGGGCTGATCTGGAGTCCGCTCGGGGCTCCGGAGAGGGGGATTCATCACCGTCGTCATCATCAACCATCCTCCATCACCAATTTCATGATGCTCACCGCAGTGCGTGAGTAATTCCATCGTAGGCTTGCTGGACGGTGATGGGTTGGATGAGATTTACCATGTGATCAAGTTAATTTTGTTAGGGTTTGATCCCTAGTATCCACTATGTTCTGAGATTGATGTTGCTACGACTTTGCTATGCTTAATGCTTGTCACTAGGGCCCGAGTGCCATGATTTCAGATCTGAACCTATTATGTTTTCATGAATATATATGTGTTCTTGATCCTATCTTGCAAGTCTATAGTCACCTATTATGTGTTATGATCCGACAACCCCGAAGTGACAATAATCGAGATACTTCTCGGTGATGAACATAGTTTGAGGAGTTCATGTGTTCACTATGTGCTAATGCTTTGTTCCGGTTCTCTATTAAAAGGAGGCCTTAATATCCCTTAGTTTCCGTTAGGACCCCGCTGCAACGGGAGGGTAGGACAAAAGATGTCATGCAAGTTCTTTTCCATAAGCACGTATGACTATTTACGGAATACATGCCTACATTACATTGATGAACTGGAGCTAGTTCTGTGTCACCCTATGTTATAGCTATTACATGAGAAATCGCATCTGGCATAATTATCCATCACTGATCCATTGCCTACGAGCTTTTCACATATTGTTCTTCGCTTATTTACTTTTCCGTCGCTATTGTTACAACTACTACAAAACCCAAAAACATTACTTTTGTTATCGTTACCTTTATTATCATACTACTTTGCTACTAAATACTTTGCTGCAGATACTAAGTTATCCAGGTGTGGTTGAATTGACAACTCAACTGCTAATACTCAAGAATATTCTTTGGCTCCCCTTGTGTCGAATCAATAAATTTGGGTTGAGTACTTTACCCTTGAAAGCTGTTGCGATCCCCTACACTTGTGGGTTATCAAGACTAATTTATGGCGCCGTTGCCGGGGAGCATAGCTCTATTCTCTGAGTCACTTGGGATTTATATCTGTTGATCACTATGAAGAACTTGAAAGACGACAGAACTAAGATTTTGCCCTCAACTACGAGGGGAGGTAAGGAACTGCCATCTAGCTCTGCACTAGATTCTCCTTCTGTTTTGAGTAAGCTTACGACACCTAAACCTGCTACTGTTATGAATTCTGATATGTCGCATGTTATTGATGATGCCACTTCTGCTATGCATGATACTTATGATGAAACTACTTCTGTGCGTGATACTACTTTGCCATTAGGTGAATTTCTTGATGAACAACTTGCTAGAGTTAGGGGGAATGAAATTATTGAAGATGGTATTATTGATGATAGTGATGATGAAAATTCTCCCAATGATTATGAACTGCCTGTTATTCCTGAGGGTTATGTTATGAATGAAGAAGCTGCTAGATCTATCTTTGCTTGCAATGATAGATATGATCTTAAGAAATTATTAGCTAAATGGAAGCAGCAGTCTCTTAATGCTAGAATGAAACCTGACCCTGCTTTTGCTACTTCACCTATCTGTGTTACTGATAAGGATTATGAATTCTCTGTTGATCCTGAGATTATGACTTTAGTTGAATCTGATCCTTTTTATGGCCTTGAATCTGAAACTGTAGTGGCACATCTTACCAAGTTGAATGATATAGCTACCCTGTTTACTCATGATGATAAATCTCGCTATTATTATATCCTTCAGATATTTCCGTTCTCATTAAAGGGTGATGCTAAGACTTGGTATAATTCTCTTGCTCCTGGTTGTGTGCATAGTCCCCAGGATATGATTTATTACTTCTCTGCTAAATATTTCCCTGCTCATAAGAAACAAGCTGCCTTGCGGGAAATATATAATTTTGTGCAAATCAAAGAAGAGAGTCTCCCATAAGCTTGGGAGAGGCTTCTCCGGTTACTTAATGCTTTGACCGATCATCCTCTTAAGAAAAATGAAATACTTGATATCTTTTATAATGGACTAACCGATGCTTCCAAGGACTACTTGGATAGTTGTGCTGGTTGTGTTTTCAGGGAAAGAACAGTCGACGAAGCTGAATTACTATTGAATAATATGTTGACTAATGAAAATAATTGGACTCTCCCTGAGCCAATTCCTGAGGCAATTCCTGAACCAATTAAGCCAACTCCTGAGCTTATTCCTAAACCCACTCCGAAGAAGAGAGGTGTTCTATTTCTCAGTCCTGAAGATATGCAAGAGGCAAAGAAATCAATGAAAGAAAAAGGTATTAAAGCTGAAGATGTTAAGAATTTACCACCTATTGAAGAAATACATGGTCTTAATATACCACCTGTTGAAGAACCACATTGTCTTGATAACCCGACACAGGTAGTAAAGGTAAATTCTCTCTATAGATATGATAAAGTTGAAATTCCCTCTACTAAATTTCATAGCCCATACTTAGATGAATTTGATGACTTTATGGCTAGACAAGAAAGTTTTATTGCTTATGTCGGTAGAGAGTTAAAGAATAATGCTTTAGAGATAGGACGCGTGAGCGATAATATGGCTAGAGTTAAAGGTGAACTCAAACTCGTTAGCAAATATGCTTCTATGGTTGCTACTCAAGATGAGCAAGTACTTAAAGCTCAAAATGATTTGCTTGATGAATTAAATAATAAAAATGACTTTGCTGTTAGAGTGGCTACTAGAACTGGTAGAATGACTCGGGAACCTTTATATCCTGAAGGCCACCCTAAGAGAATCGAGCAAGATTCTCAGAGAAACAATTTAGAGGCACCTAGTTCTTCTAAAAATAAGAAAAAGAAAAACGATAGGACTTTGCATGCTTCTAGTGAACCTACTATAGACACAAATGAGAATCCCAATGATATTTCTGTTTTTGATGCTGAAACTCAATCAGGTGATGAACATGAACCTAGTGATAACATTAATGATAATGTTCATGTTGATGCTCAACCTTGCAAAAATAATGAATTAGAGATTGAACCTGCTGTTGATCTTGATAACCCACAATCAAAGAATCAACGTTATGATAAGAGAGATTTTATTGCTAGGAAGCACGGTAAAGAAAGAGAACCATGGGTTCAGAAACCCATGCCCTTTCCTCCTAAACCATCCAAGTCAAAGGATGATGAGGATTTTGAACGCTTTGCTGAAATGACTAGACCTATCTTCTTACGTATGCGCTTAACTGATATGCTCAAAGTAAACCCTTATGCTAAGTATATGAAGGATATCATCACAAAAAAAAGAAAGATACCGGAAGCTGAAATTTCCACCATGCTTGCTAATTACACTTTTAAGGGTGGAATACCAAAGAAACTTGGAGATCTTGGGGTACCAACTATACCATGCTCCATTAAAAGAAATTATGTCAGAACTACTTTATGTGACCTTGGAGCCGGTGTTAGTGTTATGCCTCTCTCTTTATATCATAGACTTGAATTGAATAAGTTGACACCTACTGAAATATCTTTGCAAATGGCTGATAAATCAACTGCTATACCTGTCGGTATTTGTGAGGATGTGCCTGTTGTGGTTGCAAATGTCACTATCTTAACGGACTTTGTTATTCTTGATATTCCCGAGGATGATAGTATGTCAATTATCCTTGGTAAACCCTTTTTGAATACTGCAGGGGCTGTTATTGATTGCAACAAAGGCAATGTCACTTCTCATGTTAAAGGTAATGAGCATACGGTACACTTTCCGAGGAAACAATCTCAAGTTCATATCATTAATGTTGGGGAACGTAGCAGAAATTCAAAATTTTCCTACGTGTCACCAAGATCTATCTATGGAGAAACCAGCAACAAGGGGAAGGAGAGTGCATCTACATACCCTTGTAGATTGCTAAGCGGAAGCGTTCAAGAGAACGGGGTTGAAGGAGTCGTACTCGTCGTGATTCAAATCACCGATGATCCTAGCGCCGAACGGACGGCACCTCCGCGTTCAACACACGTACGGAACGGAGACGTCTCCCATGCCTTGATCTAGCAAGGAGGAGGGAGAGGTTGATGGAGATCCAGCAGCACGACGGCGTGGTGGAAGTAGCGGGATTCCAACAGGGCTTCGCTAAGCGCTGCGGGAGGAGGGAGATGTGTCACGGGAGGGAGAGGGAGGCGCCAGGCCTTAGGTATGGTTGCTCCTCCTTTTCCCCACTATATATAGGGCCAAGGGAGAGGGGGGAGGCGCAGCCCTTGCCCCTTTCTCCAAGGAAAGGGTGCGGCCAAGGGGGGGAGGAGTCCATCCTCCCCAAGGCACCTCGGAGGTGCCTTCCCCCTTTAGGACTCTCCCCTTTTTCTCTTCTCTTGGCGCATGGGCCTCTTGGGGCTGGTGCCCTTGGCCCATGTAGGCCAAAGCGCACCCCCTACAGCCCATGTGCCCCCCCGGGGCAGGTGGCCCCACCCGGTGGACCCCCGGGACCCTTCCGGTGGTCCCGGTACAATACTGATGACCCCGAAACTTGTCCCGATGGCCGAAATAGCACTTCCTATATATAATTCTTTACCTCCGGACCATTCCGGAACTCCTCATGACGTCTGGGATCTCATCCGGGACTCCGAACAACTTTCGGGTTACCGCATACTAATATCTCTATAACCCTAGCGTCACCG
This sequence comes from Triticum aestivum, assembly GCF_018294505.1. Taxonomy (NCBI): domain Eukaryota; kingdom Viridiplantae; phylum Streptophyta; class Magnoliopsida; order Poales; family Poaceae; genus Triticum; species Triticum aestivum. Next base: position 638,459,303 of record NC_057813.1, read on the forward strand.
AACCTTAAGTGTGTAGACCCTACGGGTTCGGGAGACATGCAGACATGACCGAGATGACTCTCCGGTCAATAACCAACAGTGGGATCTGGATACCCATGTTGGCTCCCACATGTTCCACGATGATCTCATCGGATGAACCACGATGTCAAGGACTTAATCAATCCCGTATACAATTCCCTTTGTCTAGCGGTATGATACTTGCCCAAGATTCGATCGTCGGTATCTCGATACCTTGTTCAATCTCGTTACCGGCAAGTCTCTTTACTCGTTCCGTAACACATCATCCCGTGATCAACTCCTTGATCACATTGTGCACATTATGATGATGTCCTACCGAGTGGGCCCAGAGATACCTCTCCGTTTACACGGAGTGACAAATCCCAGTCTCGATTCGTGCCAACCCAACAGACACTTCCGGAGATACCTGTAATGCACCTTTATAGCCACCCAGTTACGTTGTGACGTTTGGTACACCCAAAGCATTCCTACGGTATCCGGGAGTTGCACAATCTCATGGTCTAAGGAAAAGATACTTGACATTAGAAAAGCTTTAGCATACGAACTACACGATCTTTGTGCTAGGCTTAGGATTGGGTCTTGTCCATCACATCATTCTCCTAATGATGTGATCCCGTTATCAATGACATCCAATGTCCATGGTCAGGAAACTGTAACCATCTATTGATCAACGAGCTAGTCAACTAGAGGCTTACTAGGGACATATTGTGGTCTATGTATTCACACGTGTATTACGATTTCCAGATAATACAGTTATAGCATGAATAAAAGACAATTATCATGAACAAGGAAATATAATAATAATACTTTTATTATTGCCTCTAGGGCATATTTCCAACAATTAATTCTATTGGAAAAGTTCCAACTATCATTATTGGAGGTTTTGAATTTCCTCTCCCTATGTCAAGAAAAAGTATGATATTCTTATTGTTGGAGATTTTCATATCCCCGTTGAGGTAATTTAGTGTTATTCAAAATTTCTCCGGCTCCGTGTTATTCCGAATGAGTTTGTTAACAAGACTTGATCAACCTTGTTAGTGGATTCATTTTGATGATCATGAGATGGATGAAACTAGAAGGCACAACCTTCTGTACCCCCTTTTTTACTTTCTGTTATTTAGAATAAATAAAGCAAAAATAGTATTATTTGTCTGTTTTCTGAATTATCCGTGCATTAAAAAATAGCCCGAAAATAAAAGTTCTCCAAATGCCCTGCAAATTTAGTATGATTTTTATGGAATATTTGAGGATTTTAGGCACTGAAAACACTGCAGGAGGGGCAAGCACCAGGCCACGAGAGTGGAGGGCGCGCCCACCACCCTAGGCACGCCCCCTTGTCTCGTGGGCCTCTGGTGGCCCCCCTCCACTAATGCCAGCACCCACACACTTCATCTTCTACCCCAAAAAAATCCCCATCCAGCTCAAGCACGAGTTCTAGCTCATTTTGCTGCGATTTTCGATCTCCTTGCTCAAAGCTCCATTCACAAAACTGCTTTGGGAGATTGTTGCTTGGTATGTGACTCCTCCATTGGTCCAATTAGTTTTTGTTCTAGTGCTTTATTCGTTGCAAATTTTTGCTGCATAGGTGACCATGTTCTTGAGCTTGCATGTTAAATTTATGAGGTCCCAGGCAATTCTAATGCATGATATAGGCTCTAGGCACTTGTAGGAGTAGTTGCTATCAATCTTGTTTAGTTTTATTCACTTTTATTTTGAAGTTACTAAAATTTCAGAAATTTTCAGAAAATGTAAAGGAAACTTTTTGAGGGGCTCTTCTAGCCAAGGCTCTCAGGAAAAACAAGCTAAAGAGAAGGAAAAAGCCAAGTATAATCCTCCTCGCTTAGTGGAAGTGCGGTCATGTGAATGGCCATGCGATGATTTCTTGAAAGAAGCTGGAATTCATGAAGATTTTTATTCTTTGGTCGAGAATGCAGGCCTCACCGGTTTCATCAACGACCGGATCGATCAGTATCTCTTACTCACTAATACTTTCGTGCAAAACTTTTATTATTATCCTAAGAAGTCACCGCCTTCAGTATTATTTCATTTATATGATGAATTCAGAGAAATGTCTTTATGAAACTTTTGCGCGGTATGTAGGATACCCTACGAGGGAGAATTAGAGGAACCCCATCGTAAATATGTGGATGGCTTTGTTAACACTATAGATGTAGAGGAGCCAAAGAAGGGTTCCGAGGAGAAAATCTCTAGCATACATTTTCCTGTTTTACGCTACTTTGCCATATTTGCTAGTAGATGCTTGATTGGTCGTGGAAGCTTTAAACAGATACAAAAATTAACAGGATGCGTGGCAGCTTTAAGCCGCTTTATCTCCCGTCTAAGAGAAAAGACATTGCCCCTCTATCGCCTCCTCAGGCGCACCGAACACTTCGAGTGGACGGATGCTGCCATTGCCGGACTCGAAGAAATAAAGGCCATATTGGCAACAAATCCGGTCCTGGCTGCGCCCAATCTGGGCGAACCAATGTTGTTATACATCGCAGCAACACATCAAGTTGTAAGCGCGGTACTCGTCGTCGAACGAGAGACAGAAGGGCATAAATTCCCTCTTCAAAAACCAGTGTATTATGTATCCACTGTGTTAACTCCCTGCAAGTCCCGTTACCCACACTATCAGAAGATAGCGTATGCGGTGTTCATGGCATCCCGGAAGCTCCGACACTACTTTCAAGAGTGTTCGATAACAGTGGCCTCCGAAGTACCACTCAATGACATCATAAATAACCGCGACGCAACGGGCAGGATTGCAAAATGGGCCATTGAGCTCTTACCATTCGATATAACTTACAAACCTCGGCGAGCTATAAAATCACAAGTTTTGGCTGACTTTGTCGCTGAATGGACCGAAGCCAAACTCCCTAAAGAGTATGGCGCATACTCCAATTGGATTATGCATTTCGACGGCTCTAAAATGTTGGCCGGACTGGAGGCTGGCGTCGTACTGACGTCCCCGACCGGGGATACAGTCCAATACGCACTTCAAATAATGTACACGGACTCCAACAACGCAGCCGAATACGAGGCCCTTTTACACGGTCTCTGGATAGCAATCTCCATGGGCATTCAACGCCTAGAGGTGCGCGGGGATTCAAACCTTGCAATATCCCAAATAAATGGAGATTTCGACGCCAAGGATCCAAAAATGGCAGCATATCGCAACGCTGTCTTAAAAATGTCAGCTCGGTTAGAAGGACTCGAATTCCATCACGTAGCCCGAGATAATAACCAAGCGGCCGACGTACTGGCACGCATCAGCGCAAAACGTGACGCTGTCCCTCCAAACATCTTCCTGGAACAGCTCTTCAAGCCATCCGTACTATGGGAAGAGGAGCCCAGAAATGACAAACCGGAAACAACTGCGCCAACCCGCGGTTCAGCCGATGACATAACACCTTCAGCCCACGACATAATGGCGGTAATCGCCCCGTGGACAGAACCTTTCCTAGCCTATTTGCTTAGACAGGAACTTCCCGAAGACCAAAATGAGGCCCGCTGCATAGTCCGGCGATCGAAAGCCTACAAGGTCCATGAGGGAGAACTTTATAAGAAAAGTACAACCGGAGTCCTTCAAAGGTGTATCTCCGAAGAGGAAGGACGAAACCTCCTGGCTGAAATTCATGCCGGACTAGGCGGACACCACGCAGCAGCCCGGGCCCTTGTAGGAAAGGCATTCCGTACAGGATTTTATTGGCCGACGGCCCGGGCAGATGCCCAGGACTTAGTCCAGAGATGCGTCGGTTGTCAGCTCTTTGCTAATCAGAGCCATATGCCGCCCACCTCCCTCAAAACTACACCCATTACCTGGCCGTTCGTGGTCTGGGGGCTTGATATGGTTGGACCCCTTAAAGGGGGAACCCACAAGCAAAGGTACCTATTGGTCATGGTGGATAAATTCACCAAATGGATAGAGGCCAAACCGGTCAAAACGGCAGAGTCCGGACCAGTGATAGACTTTATATCCGGGGTAGTACACCGTTACGAAGTCCCCCACAGCATCATCACCGACAACGGCACGAACTTCATGGCCGACGAGGTTAAGTCATGGTGCAAAAATATGGGCATCAAGCTCGACTACGCTTCAGTCTATCACCCTCAAACCAACGGTCAAGTGGAACGAGCAAATGGTCTAATAATGAGCGGCATTAAACCCAGACTAGTGCGGTCACTTACTAAATCTGACACGCACTGGGTTGAGGAGCTCGACTCCGTACTCTGGGGGCTGCGGACAACGCCTAACCGTACTACCGGATTCACACCATTTTTATGGTATATGGCGCAGAGGCAGTCCTGCCCTGCGACATTATTCATGACTCACCTCGAGTGCGCATGTATGAAGAAAGAGAGGCCGAGCTGGATCGGCAGGACAGCTTGGATACATTGGAGGAAGAACGCGACATCGCCAAGGCTCGTTTCACATTGTATCAGCAGCAGGCCCAAAGATATCAAAGCAGAGAAGTACGGGCCAAGACTTACAACATTGGCGAACTAGTTCTACGCCTGCCGGACAAGAAAAAGGACAAGCTCAAGCCCAAATGGGAGGGCCCCTTCATTATCGATCAAGTCCTGACCGGCGGAGCGTACCGTCTACGAAATGCGTCGGATAACCGACTCGAGCCGAACCCATGGAACGCAGCCCGCCTCCAAAGATTCTATGCCTAGCGCCGGACTAAGAGTTCGTCCCCTTCCTCCGTTCAAATTTTTACACTCCAGCTGTCTTTTGTTTCTCTTTCTTCCCCTAACCTTTTTACTAAAAAGCCTCTAAGGGCCTACTTCCGCATTGTTCGCATACACTTGATGTGCCATCTGCACTCATTATACCTGGGGGCTTCTTTTCCAGAAGCTCAATTATAAGGGCTTCATGCCCAGCACATGTGTCAAGCTTCCACATGTACCTTTTACTCACCATTATATGCATCGATATGACTTAAGTTTTGGCCAAGCTGGGTTGCCTGGCTCCTGTGCTTACCCCTACGTTCCCGATTGTTCGGCTAGGAGGTAAAGGGAGCACCTCTGCGATTGTTACTGCCGGGTCAGCCGGATGTGTACCTCAGCCTGGGTGAAGCCGAAAGCTAGCGTTCTTAAGGGAGTATTCGGTCGGTGACTTGAAAGATGATTTTTTACCTACTTATTTATCTGCCCCCAGATGTTTTTCTGCTTTTTTCGCAGTCCGGGCATGCACTTTAGGGTATGCCTCCCAGGGAAAGGAACCCTTAACGGAACTATTCTCCCTGGAAGATGTTTCTTACTAACCATGTAATATAACATAACTAGTTGGGCACTTGTCTGGTAAAGCACTAATGACCCCTACGCATGGTCTCCATGCATACCTCGGTTGTTTCTTAACCAAAAAGGTATTTGGACACACTCCGGACTCTAGGGTCCCGAGGTTGAAGCGAAAAGGTCGGCAAAGACAAACGATCTACAATCCGGCTAGAAGGCATTTCACATGTCATTTAAAAAAAACATTGTCAAATTTACTGATTGTATTCCTCCTCAATCCCGTCTAACAGGCTGTCTAACTTACAGTCCCGTTGGGAAAATTTAGCAGCCAACTTTACCTGGCTGTATACTAAACTCACAGGGATCTCCTTCCCATCGGGCCCCACCGGTCCAACTTCGGCCATGTGGTTGGGATCCGCCTTTTTGTAACGCGTCTTCACCATGGCCCAAGCCTCCCTGTCACCTTGACGGCAAGCCAAAATCTTCCACAAATGGAAGCACTGCCGCACTCCCTGAAGCTTCTCTGCAAGGTCCCCAAGGCCCTCGGGTAGGGAGAGGGCTGGCCATAAAGCCTGGACGACGCCGCTCATTGCCTGCCGAACTCGTTCGAGCAGTTGCAACAGCTCGGGAAGTTGATCACCCGTTGATATGGGCATCTCCTCCGCAGGGCGACCTGTGAGTATACCTACAAGACATATTATGTCAATTTACTTCCTCGCCGAACTCTTCTTTTCAAAGGAGTCCGCTCAAGCACTTACTATAAATGCCGCGACGAAGCCGCTGATTCTCCTTAACGGAGCCGGACAGCTTGGCTCGAGCGCCTTTCAGCTCTTCTCTGAGCTTGGCGTTGGCATCCTGGAGCTTGTTCCTTTCTTGTTGCACCCTATTCAGCACCCTCTCGCCGGCCTTCAGCTGGCGCAGTAATTCTTGCCTGTCCGGATCTTGTCCGGCGGCACCTGCAATGTCATTATTAGACTTGCACGCACGCCGCGCAACGCTTATATTTATTAATAAAAATGTGTTACCAGGAGGGGTCTCTGCGTTTCCTCCTACGGCAGCAAGCGCGGCCTCAAGTTGGGCCTTGCATTCTTGCAGCTCCTGAGACAACTGGGCATTCTTCTCGGTAAGAGCCTGCGTTTCAAATGATCCTTAAATCAGTTAACATAACTACTTTAAGTCTCGGGGGCTACTGGCATATATAACCATTAAAATTCCCTTACCCGTATGTCTTTTACATACTGCTCCGTGGCTCTGGTAAAACCATCTTGAGCAGCACGGAGGTGCGCGTCCCCTGCGTTAAAGGCATCCAATGCCTCAGGGGAGAAGCACGCTTCACGAAATACTGTCCGGCGGCGCCTGTGGTTCATAGCGCTCTCCACCTCAGACTTGGTGGCGGACAGTCTGTCGGCATCCTCCGTTGGAGGAGTATCCGGCCCGCGCCTTGCGCTTGCCTCCCCCTCCAGGCCGGGCGCTGGAGCCTGGCCGGTATAGGTCGGATCGGCAACCTCTACGCCCGCAGTCCGGCGGGCGCTCTTTCTCCTACAAAGATCATGAGCACTCAGACGCTTCCTAGGAACGTTGCTCTGGAAATTTAAAATACGAGCTATACCTTTGCGGCGACGTTTCAGTCCGTACCGCGCTCCTTTTCCGCCTGCTGGTCTGGACTGACCTTTGTTGGTCAGCCGTCGCGGGCTCGGCTTCCCGCCTTGAAGGCGCTTCCTGTAAAACACCATCGTTCGCGAAGGTCAGAAATGAACAAGGAAGAGATAATGGTGTCCGAACCTCGGTCACAGTCACCTGGGAAGCCGGATATAGTCCGGGGTAGTCCGCCGTAATGGCGACTAAAGCGTTATCCATGCTGAGTTGGTGGAACACCCCGTCTATCAGCTCCACCTTGATATCCGGGTCCTCTTCGGAGGCCGGATCCAGGGATCTTTCTGGATCCTCGGGTTGCGGAGCGGGACTTACCATGTCCTCCACAGTCCGGCGTAGTTCCTGCGCCAAAGACATAATGTAAGAAGCCTAAACTTCAAAAGCATGGGTTGAGCCCTTAAAAGTGTTCGCTTACCCAGCCTCTAGGGTTGTTCATGGAAAACCCATTCAAGGGGTTCGTTCGAAGGAAGTCCTCCTTCTCCCCCTTGTACAGGCCGGACAGGATCTGCACCAGATCCTCGGTCGAATCCGGCCCTTCGCGGCCATGACGGGTGGCATCGTCTTCCCCGTTGAAATCCCACATGGGGTGGCCTCTGTATTGCAATGGTTGTACCCCCCGCATGATGCATGTTGCCATGACTCCAATCATGGTCAACCCGGGATGGGCCAGTAATCTTATTCGGCCCATCAGGTAATGGACGCTCTTGTCTTCCTCCAATCGGGGGCTCCGCGGGCGCCAGCTGAGGCGTTTCTTCAGAGGAGCAGCACTGAACTCCGGGAGGCCAATCCGGACTGGGTCCGGCAGCGGAGCGTCTTCTATGTAAAACCACTCCGAAGGCCAGTCTTCGGATGCCTTCTTAGGGGTACCGGATGGGTATCCGGTCCCGGCAATGCGCCATATTTCGGCACCACCCACTTGATATATAGATCCCTCGTGAGAACGGGGTACGAGGCAGAACAGCCTCTTCCACAGTGCAAAATGGGGCTCGATGCCCAGGAATAGCTCGCAAAGAGCTACGTAGCCGGCGATATGCAGGACAGAGGCGGGCGTAAGGTGATGGAGCTGGAGTCCGTAGAACTCCAGGAGCCCGCGGAGAAACGGATGTATTGGAAATCCGAGTCCCCTTATCAGATAGGGGACGAAGCATACCCGCTCCCCTTTGTTGGGACTTGGGGTAGCCTCTGCTTGCTTCCCACCTTGGTAGGTGGCCAGCCCGGCTCGAACCGGGACCATGAAGGCCGGAGGGAGATATCCCCCCGCTTGGAGCTTCACTAGCTCGTTGTGTGGAACAGAGCACCTCCTCCAATCCCCTGGTGGTGGGCTGGGAGCGCGAGAAGAGGAGCCGCGTCGACGGTCCATTTTTAGGTCAAGGGCGCTCCGATGAAGTATTCGCGGAAGGAAGATGATGTGGTTTGGATCTGGATTTTTGCCTCTTTTGTAGGCGGATGACTCGCACAACTAGGGGGTGAAACATAAAAGACACCCTGGCTTTTCGCATTCGTGCGACGCGTGGAAAAAAGGCCATTATTGGGCGTAGAAGCCAAGAAGCACAGTATTTATGATGAAGCCGGACACTGTTCGGCAGGTACATGGAACTTGAAGGGAGAACCCGCCTTGCAACGCCGAAGACTATATACGCGCTGGACTTATCGTCATTGAAGCCTGGTTCGGGGGCTACTGAGGGAGTCCTGGACTAGGGGGTGTCCGGACAGCCGGACTATCATCGTCTGCCGGACTCCAAGACTACGAAGATACAAGATTGAAGACTCCGTCCCGTGTCCGGATGGGACTTTCCTTGGCGTGGAAGGCAAGCTTGGCGATACGGATATGTAGATCTCGTACCATTGTAACCGACTATGTGTAACCCTAGCCTTCTCCGGTGTCTATATAAACCGGAGGGCTTTAGTCCGTAGGACACAACGTACATTACAGCAATCATACCATAGGCTAGCTTTAGGGTTTAGCCTCCTTGATCTCGTGGTAGATCCACTCTTGTACTACCCATATCATCAATATTAATCAAGCAGGACGTAGGGTTTTACCTCCATCAAGAGGGCCCGAACCTGGGTAAAACATCATGTCCCTCGTCTCCTATTACCATCCGCCTAGACGCACAGTTCGGGACCCCCTACCAGAGATCCGCCGGTTTTGACACCGACAGATGACAAAGTGAACAAAGGTATATGTGATATACATGTTATTGATGTGTACCTTACTAATGCTCCAGTAGCACCTGGGTATTTGATACTGGTTCTGTTGCTAATATTTGCAACTCGAAACAGGGACTGCGGATTAAGCGAAGATTGGCTAAGGACGAGGTGACGATGCGTGTGGGAAATGGTTCCAAAGTCGATGTGATCGCGGTCGGCACGCTACCTCTACATCTACCATCAGGATTAGTTTTAGACCTAAATAATTGTTATTTGGTGCCAGCGTTAAGCATGAACATTATATCTAGATCTTGTTTGATGCGAGACGGTTATTCATTTAAATCAGAGAATAATGGTTGTTCTATTTATATGAGTAATATCTTTTATGGTCATGCACCCTTGAAGAGTGGTCTATTTTTATTGAATCTTGATAGTAGTGATACACATATTCATAATGTTGAAACCAAAAGATGCAGAGTTGATAATGATAGTGCAACTTATTTGTGGCACTGTCATTTGGGTCATATCGGTATAAAGCGCATGAAGAAACTCCATACTGATGGACTTCTGGAATCACTTGATTATGAATCACTTGGTACTTGCGAACCGTGCCTCATGGGCAAGATGACTAAAACGCCGTTCTCCAAAACTATGGAGCGAGCAACAGATTTGTTGGAAATCATACATACTAATGTATGTGGTCCAATGAATATTGAGGCTCGCGGTGGGTATCGTTATTTTCTCACCTTCACAGATGATTTGAGCAGATATGGGTATATCTACTTGATGAAACACAAGTCTGAAACATTTGAAAAGTTCAAAGAATTTCAGAGTGAAGTGGAAAATCATCATAACTAGAAAATAAAATTTCTACGATCTGATCATGGAGAAGAATATTTGAGTTACGAGTTTGGTTTACATTTGAAGCAAAGCGGAATAGTTTCGCAACTCACGCCACCCAGAACACCACAACGAAATGGTGTGTCCGAATGTCGTAATCGTACTTTACTAGATATGGTGCGATCTATGATGTCTCTTACTGATTTACCGCTATTGTTTTGGGGTTATGCTTTAGAGACGGCCGCATTCACGTTAAATAGGGCACCATCAAAATCCGTTGAGACGACGCCTTATGAACTATGGTTTGGCAAGAAACCAAAGTTGTCGTTTCTTAAAGTTTGGGGCTGCGATGCTTATGTGAAGAAACTTCAACCAGATAAGCTCAAACCCAAATCGGAGAAATGTGTCTTCATAGGATACCCAAAAGAGACTATTGGGTACACCTTCTATCACATATCTGAGGGCAAGATTTTTGTTGCTAAATTCGGATCCGTTCTAGAGAAGGAGTTCCTCTCGAAAGAAGTGAGTGGGAGGAAAGTAGAACTTGATGAGGTAACTGTACTTGCTCCCTCATTGGAAAGTAGTTCATCACAAGAACCGGTTCCTGTGACAACTACACCAATCAGTGAGAAAGTTAATGATATTGATCATGAAACTCTAGATCAAGTTACTACCAAACCTCGTAGGTCTACCAGAGTAATATCCGCACCAGAGTGGTACGGTAATCCTATTTTGAAAGTCATGTTACTTGACCATGGCGAACCTACGAACTATGAGGAAGCGATGATGAGCCCAGATTCCGCAAAATGGCTTGAGGCCATGAAATCTGAGATGGGATCCTTGTATGAGAACAAAGTATGGACTTTGGTTGACTTGCCTGATGATCGGCAAGCCATCGAAAATAAATGGATCTTCAAGAAGAAGACTGACGCTGATGGTAATATAACTGTCTACAAAGCTCAACTTGTTGCGAAAGGTTTTCGACAAGTTCAAGGGGTTGACTACGATGAGACTTTCTCACCCGTAGCGATGCTTAAGTCTGTCCGAATCATGTTAGCAATTGCCGCATTTTATGATTATGAAATTTGGCAGATGGATGTCAAAACTGCATTCCTGAATGGATTTCTGGAAGAAGAGTTGTATATGATGCAACCAGAAGGTTTTGTCGATCCAAAAGGGGCTAACAAAGTGTGCAATCTCCAGCGATCCATTTATGGACTGGTGCAAGCATCTTGGAGTTGGAATAAATGCTTTGATAGTGTGATCAAAGCATATGGTTTTATACAGACTTTTGGAGAAGCCTGTATTTACAAGAAAGTGAGTGGGAGCTCTGTAGCATTTCTGATATTATATGTAGATGACATATTGTTAATTAGAAATGATATAGAATTTCTGGATAGCATAAAGGGATACTTGAATAAAAGTTTTTCGATGAAAGACCTTGGTGAACCTGCTTACATATTGGGCATCAAGATCTATAGAGATAGATCAAGACGCTTAATTGGACTTTCACAAAGCACATACCTTGATAAAGTTTTGGAAAAGTTCAAAATGGATCAGGCAAAGAAAGGGTTCTTGCATGTATTACAAGGTGTGAAGTTGAGTCAGACTCAATGCCCGACCACAGCAGAAGATAGAGAGAAAATGAAAGATGTTCCCTATGCTTCAGCCACAGGCTCTATCATGTATGCAATGTTGTGTACCAGACCTGACGTATGCTTAGCAATAAGCTTGGCAGGTAGGTACCAAAGTAATCCAGGAGTGGATCACTAGACATCGGCCAAGAATATCCTGAAATACCTGGAAAGGACTAAGGATATGTTTCTCGTTTATGGAGGTGACAAAGAGCTAGTCGTAAATGGTTACGTCGATGCAAGCTTTGACACTAATCCGGACGATTCTAAATCGCAAACAGGATACATGTTTTTATTAAACGATGGAGCTGTAAGTTGGTGCAGTTCTAAACAAAGCGTCGTGGCGGGATCTACATGCGAAGCGGAGTACATAGCTGCTTCGGAAGCAGCAAATGAAGGAGTCTGGATGAAGGAGTTCATTTCCGATCTAGGTGTCATACCTAGTGCATCGGGACCAATGAACATCTTCTGTGACAATACTGGTGCAATTGCCTTGGCAAAGGAATCAAGATTTCACAAGAGGACCAAGCACATCAAGAGACGCTTCAATTCCATCCGGGACCAAGTCCAGGTGGGAGACATAGAGCTTTGCAAGGCACATACGGATCTGAATGTTGTAGACCCGTTGACTAAGCCTCTTCCACGAGCAAAACATGATCAACACCAAGACTTCATGGGTGTTAGAATCATTACTGTGTAATCTAGATTATTGACTCTAGTGCAAGTGGGAGACTGAAGGAAATATGCCCTAGATGCAATAATAAAGTTATTATTTATTTCCTCATATCATGATAAATGTTTATTATTCATGCTAGAATTGTATTAACCGGAAACATGATACATGTGTGAATACATAGACAAACTTAACGTCACTAGTATGCCTCTACTTGACTAGCTCATTAATCAAAGATGGTTATGTTTCCTAACCATAGACATGTGTTGTCATTTGATTAACGGGATCACATCATTAGGAGAATGACGTGATTGACTTGACCCATTCCGTTAGCTTAGCACTTGATCGTTTAGTATGTTGCTATTGCTTTCTTCATGACTTATACAAAGTTCCTACAACTATGAGATTATGCAACTCCCATTTACTAGAGGAACACTTTGTGTGCTACCAAACGTCACAACATAACTGGGTGGTTATAAAGGAGCTCTACAGGTGTCTCCAAAGGTACATGTTGAGTTGGCGTATTTCGAGATTAGGTTTTATCACTCCGATTGTTGGAGAGGTATCTCTGGGCCTTCTCGGTAATGCACATCACTATAAGCCTTGCAAGCAATGTATCTAATGAGTTAGTTATGGAATGATGCATTATGTAACGAGTAAAGAGACTTGCTGGTAACAAGATTGAACTAGGTATTGGATACCGACGATCAAATCTCGGGCAAGTAACATACCGATGACAAAGGGAACAACGTATGTTGTTATGTGGTTTGACCGATAAAGATCTTTGTAGAATATGTAGGAACCAATATGAGCATCCAGGTTCCGCTATTGGTTATTGACCGGAAACAGTTCTAGGTCATGTCTACATAGTTCTCGAACCCATAGGGTCCGCACGCTTAAGGTTTCGATGATAGTTATATTACGAGTTTATGAGTTTTGATGTACCGAAGTTTGTTCGGAGTCCCGAATGAGATTACGGACATGACGAGGAGTCTCGAAATGGTCGAGACATGAAGATTGATATATTGGAAGCCTATATTTGGATATCGGAAGTGTTCCGGGTGAAATCGGGATTTTACCGGAGTACTAGGAGGTTACCGGAACCCCCCAGGGGGCTTAATGGGCCTACATGGGCCCTAGTGGAGAGGAAGAGAGGAGGCAAGGGCTGGCCGCGCCCCCCCTTTCCTTCCTCTCTTCCTCCTCCTTCCCCCCTTCTCCTTCTCCAACTAGGAAAGAAGGGAGTCCTACTCCCGGTGAGAGTAGGACTCCCGCTTGGCGCGCCCTACTTGGCCGGACGCCCCCTCCCCCTTGGCTCCTTTATATACGGGGGCAGGGGGGCACCCCATAGACACAACAATTGATCTCCAAGATATCTTAGCCGTGTGCGGTGCCCCCCTCCACCATAGTCCTTGATAATATTGTTGCGGTGCTTAGGCAAAGCCCTGCGACGGTAGAACATCAAGATCATCACCACGCCGTCGTGCTGACGGAACTCTTCCCCGACACCCTACTGGATCGGAGTCCGGGGATCGTCATCGAGCTGAACGTGTGCCAGAACTCGGAGGTGCCATAGTTTCGGTGCTTGATTGGTCGGGCCGTGAAGACGTACGACTACATCAACCGCGTTGTTCTAACGCTTCCGCTTTCGGTCTATGAGGGTACGTGGACAACACTCTCCCTTCTCGTTGCTATGCATCACCATGATCTTGCGTGTGCGTAGGATATTTTTTGAAATTACTACGTTCCCAACATCGACTTGGCACATGTTCACGCATGTAGTTGAAACAAATCAACATAGCCTTCATGATATTTATGTTCATGGTAGATTATATCCTACTCATGCTTTTACTTGGTATAAATTAATTTTAATGCACGTTTATGACTGTTGTCGCTCTCTCAGTTGGTCGCTTCCCAGTCTTTTACTAGCCTTCACCTGTACTAAGCAGGAATACTGCTTGTGCATCCAACTCCTTAAATCCCAAAGTTGTTCCATATGAGTCCACCATATCTACCTATATGCGGTATTTACCTGCCGTTCCAAGTAAATTTGTATGTGCCAAACTCCAAACCTTCAAATGAAATTTTGTTTTGTATGCTCGAGCAGCTCATGTTTCAACTAGGGCTGCATATATCTTCCATGCTAGGTCGGTTATTCTCAAGAGGAGTGGACTCCGCTCCTCATTCACGAGAAAGGGCCGGTAACCGGGATGCCCAGTCCCATGATCCAAAAAGATCAAAGAAAATCAAAATAATTAAACAAAACTCCCCCAGGGTTGTTGTTAGTTGGAGACACTCATTGTTTCGAGCAAGCCATGGATTGATGCTTGTTGGTGGTTGGGGGAGTATAAACCTTTACCATTCTGTTTGGGAACTGCCTATAGTGCATGTAGTATGGAAGATACAGCCATCTCGTAGTTGTTGCATTGACAGCAAAAGTATGACGCTCAAAATGTTATTCAATCTCTATTTTAAAAATCGAGCTCTGGCACCTCTACTAATCCCTGCTTCCCTCTGCGAAGGGCCTATCTATTTACTTTTATGTTGAGTCATCACCCTCCTTATTAAAAAGCACCCGCTGGAGAGCACACTGTCATTTGCATTCATTACTATTGGTTTATATTGGGTATGACTTGACTGGATCTCTTTTACCATGAATTACAATGTTTAGTCAGTCCTTGATCTTTAAAGGTGCTCTGCATTTATGTTTTGCGGTCTCAGAAAAGGCTAGCGAGATACCATTTTGTTATATCATGTTATGATTATTTTGAGAAAGTGTTGTCATCCGAGTTTTATTATTATGGCTCGCTAGCTGATTATGCTATTGATATGAGTAATTGTGGGACCTAAGTGTTATTGTGAGTATGGTTAGTTCATAATATTTGCTGAAACCTGAATGATGGCTTTGCATGTTTACAACAACAAGAGCAAACAGAGTTTGTAAATGTTTTTATTTATCACTTTCAGTTTACCAACTGAATTGCTTGAGGACAAGCAAAGGTTTAAGCTTGGGGGAGTTGATATGTCTCCAACGTATCTGCTTTTCCAAACACTTTTGCCCTTGTTTTGGACTCTAACTTGCATGATTTGAATGAAACTAACCCGGACTGACGCTTTTTCAGCAGAACTGCCATGATGTTGTTTTATGTGTAGAAAAGAAAAGTTCTCGGAATGTCCTGAAAATCCACGGAGGCACTTTTTGGAAAATATAAAAAATACTCGTGAAAGAATCAAGATCAGGGGGCCCACACCCTGTCCACGAGGGTGGGGGGCGCGCCCCCTTCCCCTGGGCGCGCCCCCTGTCTCATGGGCCCCCTGGACCTCCACCGACCTCAACTCCAACTCCGTATATTCACGTTCGGGGAGAAAAAAATCGGAGAGAAAGTTTCATCGCGTTTTACGATATGGAGCCGCCGCCAAGCCCTAATCTCTCTCGAGAGGGCTGATCTGGAGTCCGTTCGGGGCTCCGGAGAGGGGGATTCATCGCCGTCGTCATCATCAACCATCCTCCATCACCAATTTCATGATGCTCACCGCCGTGCGTGAGTAATTCCATCGTAGTCTTGCTGGACGGTGATGGGTTGGATGAGATTTACCATGTAATCAAGTTAGTTTTGTTAGGGTTTGATCCCTAGTATCCACTATGTTCTGAGATTGATGTTGCTATGACTTTGCTATGCTTAATGCTTGTCACTAGGGACCGAGTGCCATGATTTCAGATCTGAACCTATTATGTTTTCATGAATATATATGTGTTCTTGATCCTATCTTGCAAGTCTATAGTCACCTATTATGTGTTATGATCCGACAACCCCGAAGTGACAATAATCAGGATACTTCTCGGTGATGCACGTAGTTTGAGGAGTTCATGTAGTCACTATGTGCTAATGCTTTGTTCCGGTTCTTTATTAAAAGGAGGCCTTAATATCCCTTAGTTTCCGTTAGGACCCCGCTGCCACGGGAGGGTAGGACAAAATATGTCATGCAAGTTCTTTTCCATAAGCACGTATGAACTGGAGCTAGTTCTGTGTCACCCTATGTTATAGCTATTACATGAGGAATCGCATCCGGCATAATTATCCATCACTGATCCATTGCCTACGAGATTTTCACATATTGTTCTTCGCTTATTTACTTTTCCGTCGCTATTGTTACAACTACTACAAAACCCAAAAACATTACTTTTGTTATCGTTACCTTTATTATCATACTACTTTGCTACTAAATACTTTGCTGCAGATACTAAGTTATCTAGGTGTGGTTTAATTGACAACTCAACTGCTAATACTCAAGAATATTCTTTGGCTCCCCTTGTGTTGAATCAATAAATTTGGGTTGAATACTTTACCCTCGAAAGCTGTTGCGATCCCCTACACTTGTGGGTTATCAACGGGCACCCGGGCGCGGGGGACCGGGCACCCCGACCGGACAGTGGGCTGCGCCCTGATATGTCTCCAACGTATCTATAATTTATGAAGTATTCATGCTATTATATTATCCATCTGAGATGTTTTATATGCTATTTTACATGATTTTTGGGACTAACCTATTAACCTAGAGCCCAGTGCTAGTTTCTGTCTTTTTCCTTGTTTTTTGAGTTTTATAGAAAAGGAATACCAAACGGAGTCCAATTGACGTGCCAATTTTTGACGATTTTTATGGACCAAAAGAAGCCCCCGGAGTAAAAGAGTTGGGCCAGAAGAGTCCCAAGCCGTCCACGAGGGTGGAGGGCGCGCCCCCCTGCCTCGTGGATGACTCGGAGACCCCCCTGACGTGAGACCTATGCCAAAAATTCCTATAAATACATAAACCTCCAGAAAATAACCTAGATCGGGAGTTCCGCCGCCGCAAGCCTTTGTAGCCACCAAAAACCAATCAGGACCCTGTTCCGGCACCCTGCCGGAGGGGGGGTCCATCACCGGTGGCCATCTTCATCATCCCAACTCTCTCCATGACGAGGAGGGAGTAGTTTACCCTCGGGGCTGAGGGTATGTACTGGTAGCTATGTGTTTGATCTCTCTCTCTCTCTCATGTTCTTGATTCAGCACGATCTTGATGTATCGCGAGCTTTGCTATTATAGTTGGATCTTATGATGTTTCTCCCCCTATACTCTCTTGTAATGGATTGAGTTTTCCCTTTGAAGTTATCTTATCGGCTTGAGTCTTTAAGGATTTGAGAACGCTTGATGTATGTCTTGCATGTGCTTATCAGTGGTGACAATGGGATATTCACGTGATCTACTTGTTGTATGTTTTGGTGATCAACTTGCGGGTTCAGTGACCTTGTGAACTTATGCATAGGGGTTGGCACACGTTTTCGTCTTGACTCTCCGGTAGAAACTTTGGGGCACCCTTTGAAGTTCTTTGTGTTGGTTGAATAGATGAATCTGAGATTGTGTGATGCATATCATATAATCATACCCGCGAATACTTGAGGTGACATTGGAGTATCTAGGTGACATTAGGGTTTTGGTTGATTTGTGTCTTAATGTGTTATTCTAGTATGAACTCTAGGATAGATCGAACAGAAAGAATAACTTCGTGTTATTTTACTACGGACTCTTGAATAGATCGATCAGAAAGGATAACTTTGAGGTGGTTTTGTACCCTACAATAATCTCTTCATTTGTTATCCGCTATTAGTGACTTTGGAGTGACTCTTTGTTGCATGTTGAGGGATAGTTATATGATCTAATTATGTTATCCTTGTTGAGAGAACTTGCACTAGTGAAAGTATGAACCCTAGGCCTTGTTTCCTAGCATTGCAATACCGTTTACGCTCACTTTTATTACTTGCTACCTTGCTGTTTTTATATTTTCAGATTACAAATACTCATATCTATCATCCATATTGCACTTGTATTACCATCTCTTCGCCGAACTAGTGCACCTATACAATTTACTATTGTATTGGGTGTGTTGGGGACACAAGAGACTCTTTGTTATTGAAGGAAATATGCCCTAGAGGCAATAATAAAGTTATTATTTATTTCCTTATTTCATGATAAATGTTTATTATTCATGCTAGAATTGTATTAACCGGAAACATAATACATGTGTGAATACATAGACAAACATAGTGTCACTAGTATGCCTCTACTTGACTAGCTCGTTGAATCAAAGATGGTTAAGTTTCCTAGCCATAGACATGAGCTGTCATTTGATTAACGGGATCACATCATTAAAGAATGATGTGATTGACTTGACCCATTCCGTTAGCTTAGCACTTGATCGTTTAGTATGTTGCTATTGCTTTCTTCATGACTTATACATGTTCCTACAACTATGAGATTATGCAACTCCCGTTTACTGGTGGAACACTTTGTGTGCTACCAAACGTCACAACGTAACTGGGTGATTATAAAGGAGCTCTACAGGTGTCTCCGAAGGTACATGTTGAGTTGGCGTATTTCGAGATTAGGATTTGTCACTCAGATTGTCGGAAAGGTATCTCTGGGCCCTCTCGGTAATGTACATCACTATAAGCCTTGCAAGCAATGTAGCTAATGAGTTATTTGCGGGATGATGCATTACATAACGAGTAAAGAGACTTGCCGGTAACGAGATTGAACTAGGTATTGAGATACCGATGATCGAATCTCGGGCAAGTAACATACCGATGACAAAGGGAACAACGTATGTTGTTATGCGGTTTGAATGATAAAGATCTTCGTAGAATATGTGGGAGCCAATATGAGCATCTAGGTTCCCCTATTTGTTATTGACCGGAGACATGTCTCGGTCATGTCTACATAGTTCTCGAACCCATAGGGTCCGCACGCTTAAAGTTAGATGACGGTTATATTATGAGTTTATGTGTTTTGATGTACCAAAGGTAGTTCGGAGTCCCGGATGAGATCGGGGACATGACGAGGAGTCTCAAAATGGTCAAGACGTAAAGATCGATATATTGGACGACTATATTCGGTCTTTGGAAAGGTTCCGAGTGATTCGGGTATTTTTCGGAGTACCGGTGAGTTACGGGAATTCGCCAGGGAGTATATGGGCCTTATTGGGCCATACGAGAATAGAGGAGAGAGGCCAAAAGGAAGGAGGTGTGCGCCCCCCCCCCCCTCTGGTCCGAATTGGATAAGGGGTGTAGCCCCCTTTTCCTTCTCCCTCTCTCCCTCTTTCCTTCTCTCCTACTACAACTAGGAAAGGAGGAGTCCTACTCCCGGTGGGAGTAGCACTCCCCCCTTGGCGCGCCCTCCTCCTTGGTCGGCCGCCTCCCCCCTTGCTCCTTTATATACAGGGGCAGGGGGTGATGACACACAAGTATAGGGGATCTATCGTAGTCCTTTCTATAAGTAAGAGTGTCGAACCCAACAAGGAGCAGAAGGAAATGATAAGCGGTTTTCAGCAAGGTATTCTCTGCAAGTACTGAAATAAGTGATAACATATAGTTTTGTGATAAGATAAATTGTAAGGAGCAACAAGTAACAAAAGTAAATAAAGTGCAGCAAGGTGGCCCAATCCTTTTTATAGCAAAGGACAAGCCGGAACAAACTCTTATAATAGGAAAAGCGCTCCCGAGGACACATGAGAATATCGTCAAGCTAGTTTTCATCACGCTCATATGATTCGCGTTCGGTACTTTGATAATTTGATATGTGGGTGGACTGGTGCTTGTGTACTGCCCTTACTTGGACAAGCATCCCACTTATGATTAACCTCTATTGCAAGCATCCGCAACTACAACAAAAGTATTAAGGTAAACCTAACCATAGCATGAAACATATGGATCCAAATCAGCCCCTTACGAAGCAACGCATAAACTAGGGTTTAAGCTTCTGTCACTCTAGCAACCCATCATCTACTTATTACTTCCCAATGCCTTCCTCTAGGCCCAAAGAATGGTGAAGTGTTATGTAGTTGACGTTCACATAACACCACTAGAGGTTAGAAACATACATCTTATCAAAATATCGAACGAATACCAAATTCACATGACTACTAATAGCAAGACTTCTCCCTTGTCCTCAGGAACAAACGTAACTACTCACAAAGCATATTCATGTTCATAATCAGAGGGGTAATAATATGCATAAAGGATCTGAACATATGATCTTCCACCAAATAAACCAACTAGCATCAACTACAAGGAGTAATCAACACTACTAGCAACCTACTAGCACCAATCCCAGACTTGGAGACAAGAATTGGATACAAGAGATGAACTAGGGTTTGGAGATGAGATGGTGCTGGTGAAGATGTTGATGGAGATTGCCCTCTCCCGATGAGAGGAGCGTTGGTGATGACGATGGTGATGATTTCCCCCTCCCGGAGGGAAGTGTCCCCGGTGGAACAGCTCTGCCGGAGCCCTAGATTGGTTCCGCCTCGTGGCGGCGGAGTCTCGTCCCGAAAGGTTGCTTATGATTTTTTTTTCTCATCGAAAGACTTCATATAGGAGAAGATGGGCGTCGGAGAGCCACCAGGGGGCCCACGAGGTAGGGGGCGCGCCCAGGGGGAGGGGCGCGCCCCCACCCTCGTGAGCAGGGTGTGGGCCCCCTGGCCTTCATCTTTGGTGACGATTTTTCTTTCTTTATTTTAAGATATTCCGTGGAGTTTCAGGACTTTTGGAGTTGCGCAGAATAGGTCTCCAATATTTGCTCCTTTTCCAGCCAGAATTCCAGCTGCCGGCATTCCCCCTCTTCATGGTAAACCTTGTAAAATAAGAGAGAATAGCCATAAGTAATGTGGCATAACGTGAAATAACAACCCATAATGTGATAAATATCGATATAAAAGCATGATGTAAAATGGACGTATCAACTCCCCCAAGCTTAAACCTCGCTTGTCCTCAAGCGAAAAGTCGTTAACAATAAATATGTCCTCATGTTTAGAGGTAGAGGCGTCGATAAAAATAAAATACGGACATGAAGGCATCATGATTATTTTCATAACAGCAACATAAATAGATTTTGTCATATGATTGCTCATGTTCAAGTGATGATCTTTTAACAAAGCCAAAGTATGAATCAGAAACCTTATTGGGCACCAACAATTATAATCTCAGTCATTGAAGCAATTGCAATTTATCATAACATCGGAAAGAGTCTATGTCAGAGCTTAAAAGCAAGTCCACATACTCAACTATCACTTAGTCCTTCATAATTGCTAACACTCACGCGATACTTGTGGTTATGGAGTTTTAATCGGACACAGAGAAAGATAGGGGCTTGTAGTTTTGCCCCACAACCTTTTACCTCAAGGGTAATGTCAACAATAATAATTCATGCTCCCCCACATCCAATTTTATATATATATATATATATATATATATATATATATATATATCATGTTCTTTCCGACATGTCGAGCCTGCCAAAGGATAAAATGAAAAAGGAAAGGTGAAGATCACCGTGACTCTTGCATAAAGTAAAGGATAATAATAAAAGATAGGCCCTTCGCAGAGGGAAGCAGAGGTTGCTGTGCACTTTTATGGTTGGATGCACAAAATCTTAATGCAAAAGAACGTCACTTTACATTGCCCCTTGCATGTGAACCTTTATTATGTAGTCCGTCGCTTTTATTGCGTCCACAACAAGTTAGTGCAAAGTTTATTTTCTCCGCACTAATAAGTCATGCATATTTAGAGAGTAATTTTTATTGCTTGCATCGATGACAACTTACTTGAAGGATCTTACTCAATCCATAGGTAGATATGGTGGACTCTCATGGCAAAACTGGTTTAAGGGTATTTGGAAGCACAAGTAGTATTTCTACTTAGTGCTGAGAATTTGGCTAGCATGAGAGGGAAAGGCAAGCTCAACATGTTAGAGGAACCATGACAACATACTTTATCTCAGATGTAAGAAAACATAACTCATTATGTTGTCTTCCTTGTCCAACATCAACTCTTTAGCATGTCATATTTTAATGAGTGCTCCCAATCATAAAAGATGTCAATGATAATATATCTATATGTGAAACCTCTCTCTCCTTATTACTTCCTATTAATTGCAGTGATGATCAAAGCTATATTTGCCAACTCCCAACAACTTTTAATCATCATACTCTTTCTATGTGGAGTTATTACTTTCACTAAGATCAATACGAACTCTTTGTTTCCTTTTTATTCTTTTCTTTGTTCACCCAAGATCATGGCAAAGTAATCAAGCCCTTGACTCAACACTAATCTTTATTATATATATAGCTCACGGACTCGATTGCATAGAGGGATCATAAAGCAAAACTTCAAAACTAGATCATGCCATGACTTTTATTCTACTAAATCAAGATACTACTAATAGGATTGAACTAAGAAAAACGGTAAAGATAGGAGTTGTGATGGTGATACGATACCGGGGCACCTCCCCCAAGCTTGCTAGTTGCCAAGGGGAGTGCCCATACCCATGTGATTATATCTCCCTCTTTGTTGTTGGCCGTGGGGGTGTTGTTGATGATGGAAGCTTGTCGTCCACCTTCCATGGCATAGGCTCACCCTCATAGAAGGATGATCGAGTCTCCGGAATCCTCAAATCTGCAACGGAACAGCTCGAAACGAAAATAGAGGATATTTGCGTGATACGGTCGTCAAAACCTTCGGGAGAATATATAATGAATTTTTACCGACCAAAATACGTAACGTGCAAGAAAACGGAGTCCGGAGGGCACACGGGGTGCTCACGAGGTAGGGGGCGCGCCCAGGGGGGTAGGGCGCGCCCTCCACCCTCGTGGAGGCCTCGTGTCCTCCCCAAACTGCTACTTATTTTTCTATTTTTCTAAATATTCCAAAATGGAGAAATATTGCTTGAAAAATTGTTTTGGGGTCGGTTTACTTACCATACCACATACCTATTCCTTTTCGGAGTCTGGAACGTTCCGGAAAGTTTCCCTTATGTATTCCTCTGGGGCTACGGTTTCAATAACATTAGTTTCAGCATTTATAGGATTACCTGAGATATAGTGTTTGATTCTTTGACCGTTTACCACCTTCGGATTTGTGCCTGCGAAGTTGTTGATTTTTATGGCACCGGAACGATAGACCTCCTCGATAACGTAAGGACCTTCCCATTTGGAGAGAAGTTTTCCTGCAAAAAATCTTAAACGAGAGTTGTATAGTAATACATAATCACCTACATTAAACTCACGCTTTTGTATCCTTTTGTCATGCCATCTTTTAACTTTTTCTTTAAACAGCTTGGCATTTTCATAAGCTTGGGTTCTCCATTCATCAAGTGAGCTAATATCAAACAACCTCTTCTCACCGGCAAGTTTGAAATCATAGTTGAGCTCTTTAATAGCCCAATATGCCTTATGTTCTAGTTCGAGAGGTAAGTGACATGCTTTTCCATAAACCATTTTATACGGAGACATACCCATATGATTTTTGTACGCAGTTCTATAGGCCCATAATGCATCATTCGGTTTTTTGGACCAATTCTTTCTAGACCTATTGACAGTCTTTTGCAAAATTAATTTGAGCTCTCTATTGCTCAACTCTACCTGACCACTAGACTACGGGTGATAAGGAGATGCAATTCTATGATTAACATCGTATTTAGCAAGCATCTTACGGAAAGCACCATGAATAAAGTGTGAACCACCATCAGTCATTAAGTATCTAGGGACTCCAAACCTCGGAAAAATAACTTCCTTAAGCATTTTAATAGAAGTGTTATGATCAGCACTACTAGTTGGAATAGCTTCTACCCACTTAGTAACGTAATCAACAACAACTAAAATATGTGTATATCCATTAGAGGCAGGAAAAGGTCCCATATAATCAAAGCCCCAAACATCAAATGGCTCAATAACAAGTGAATAATTCATAGGCATTTCTTGACGTCTACTAATATTACCAATTCTTTGACATTCATCACAAGACAAAACAAACTTACGGGCATCCTTGAAGAGAGTAGGCCAATAGAAACCAGATTGCAATACCTTATGTGCAGTTCTATCTCCAGCGTGGTGTCCTCCATAAGCTTCGGAGTGACACTTGCGTAGGATCTATTCCTGTTCATGCTCAGGTACACAACGTCTAATAACACCATCTACTCCTTCTTTATAAAGATGTGGATCATCCCAAAAGTAATGTCTCAAATCATAAAAGAATTTTGCTTTTGTTAGTATGTGAAGCTAGGTGGTATAAATTTAGCAACAATATAATTAGCATAATCAGCATACCATGGAGTGCTACGAGAAGTGCTTATGACATTTAATTATTCATCAGGAAAGTTATCATCAATAGGTAGTGGGTCATCAAGAACATTCTCTAACCTATATAAGTTGTCTGCAACTGGGTTCTCAGCTCCTTTTCTATCAACAATATGTAAATCAAATTCTTGAAGCAAGAGAACCCATCTAATGAGTCTAGGTTTTGCATCTTTCTTTTCCATAAGATATTTAATAGCAGCATGATCGGTATGAATAGTTACTCTAGAATCAACAATATAGGGTCTGAATTTATCACAAGCAAATACAACTGCTAAAAGTTCCTTTTCAGTAGTAGCATAATTTCTTTGAGCATTGTCGAGAGTCTTACTAGCATAATGGATAACATTTAATTTCTTATCAACTCTTTTCCCTAGAACAACACCTACAGCATAATCACTAGCATCACACATAATTTCAAAGGGTAAATTCCAATCAGGTGGCTGAACAATAGGTGCAGAGACTAATGCTTTCTTAAGTATTTCAAATGCTTCTACACAATCATCATCAAAGACAAATGGTACATCTTTTTGTAATAAATTAGTCAGAGGCCGAGAAATTTTCGAGAAGTCCTTAATGAACCTCCTATAAAATCCGGCGTGACCAAGGAAACTTCTTATACCTTTGATATCCTTGGGACATGGCATCTTTTCAATAGCATCAACCTTGGCTTTATCAACTTCAATACCTCTTTCAGAAACTTTGTGCCCCAAGACAATACCTTCATTAACCATAAAGTGGCACTTTTCCCAATTCAAGACAAGATTAGTTTCTTCACATCTCTGCAAAACTCGATCAAGATTGCTCAAGCAATCATCAAAAGAGGAACCATAGACGGAAAAGTCGTCCATGAAAACCTCACAAATCTTTTCACAAAAATCAGAGAATATAGCCATCATGCATCTTTGAAAGGTAGCAGGTGCATTACATAAACCAAAAAGCATACGTCTATAAGCAAAAGTACCAAAAGGGCATGTAAAAGTAGTCTTTGATTGATCTTTAGCCAACATAGGTATTTGAGAGAAACCAGAATAACCATCTAGAAAGCAATAATGTGTATGTTTGCATAACCTTTCTAGCATTTGATCAATAAAAGGTAAGGGGTAATGATCTTTCTTAGTAGCTTTATTTAATTTGCGGAAATGAATTACCATCCTATAACCTGTGATAATTCTTTGCGGGATCAATTCGTCTTTATCATTAGGGACAACAGTAATACCTCCCTTCTTAGGGACACAATGGACAGGACTTACCCACTGACTATCAGCAACGGGGTAAATTATACCTGCCTCCAGAAGCTTGAGTATTTCTTTCCTTACCACTTCTTTCATTTTAGGATTCAAACATCGTTGAGGATCACAAACTAGTTTGGCATCAGCTTCCAAATTTATTTTATGTTGACATAGAGTGGGACTGATGCCCTTAAGATCATCCAGAGTATATCCAATAGCGGCACGGTGCTTTTTCAGAGTTTTCAATAATCTTTCTTCTTCATGCTCTGAAAGGTTAGCACTAATAATAACAGGATATATTTTCTTTTCATCAAGATAAGCATACTGAAGATTATCAGGCAACGGTTTAAGCTCAAACACGGGATCACCCTTGGGTGGAGGAGGATCCCCTAGGATTTCAACAGGCAGATTGTGTTTCAGAATAGGTTTCTATTCAAAGAATACTTCATCTATTTCCTTTCTTTCATTCATGAACATCTCATTTTCATGGTCTAGCAAATAGTGTTCTAAATGATCACTAGGAGGTACGGCAATAGAAGCAAGACCAATAATTTCATCCTTACTAGGCAATTCTTCCTCACGATGTTGTTTACTAAATTTAGAGAAATTAAACTCATGAACCATATCATCCAAGCCAATAGTAACAACATCCTTTTCGCAGTCTATCTTAGCATTATCAGTATTCAAGAAGGGTCTACCAAAAATAATGGGACAAAAGCTATCTTGTGGAGAACCAAGAACAAGGAAATCAACGGGATATTTTGTTTTTCCACACAAGACTTCAACATCTCTAACAATCCCCATTGCAGATATAGTATCTCTATTGGCAAGTTTAATTGTGACATCAATACCTTCTAATTCGGCAGGTGCAATTTCATTCTTAATTTCTTTGTATAAAGTATGTGGTATAACACTAGCACTAGCACCCATATCACATAAGCCATGGTAACAATGATCTCCTATTTTAACAGAAATAACAGGCACGCCTACCACAGGTCTATGTTTATCTCTATCACAGGGTTTAGCAATTCTAGCAGTTTCACCAGAGAATTCAATGACATGCCCATCAATATTATTGGACAAGAGATCTTTAACAATAGCAATATTGGGTTCTACTTTGACTTGCTCAGGAGGTGTATAAGTCCTAATATTGCTTTTACGAACAACAGTTGAATCTTTAGCATGATCCTTTACTCTAGCAGGGAAAGGTGGTTTCTCAACATAAGAGGTAGGAACAATAGGATCATTATAAGTGATGGTTTCTTCTTAAACTTTAATAGGTGCAGCTACTTTTACTTCTATGGGAGGATGATATTTAAACCACTTCTCCTTGGAGAGATCAACATAAGTAGCAAAAGATTCACAGAAAGAAGCTACTATCTCAGAGTCAAGTCCATATTTAGTGCTAAACTTACGGAAAATATCGATATCCATAAAAGATTTAACACAATCAAACTTAGGTGTCATACCTGACTCCTTACCTTCGTCAAGGTCCCAATCTTCAGAGTTGCGTTTAATTCTATCCAATAAATTCCATCTAAATTCAATAGTCTTCATCATAAAAGAGCCAGCACAAGAAGTATCGAGCATGGTTTTATTATTATCAGAGAGCCGAGAATAATTTTTTTGAAGAATTGTCAATTTTGAGAGCTCATGATTGGGGCATGAATATAACATGGATTTAAGCCTCCCCCAAGCTTGAGCGATGCTTTCTCCTTCGCGAGGCCAAAAATTGTATATATAATTGCGATCACGATGAACAAGATGCATAGGGTAATACTTTTGATAAAATTCCAATTTCATTCTTTTATAGTTCCATGATCTCATATCATCACATAGCCTATACCATGTCGATGCGTCTCCCTTCAAAGATAAAGGGAAAGTCTTCTTCTTAACAACATCATCGGGTATACCTGCAAGCTTAAATAATCCACAAATATCATCCAAATAGCGTAGATGCTCGTCAGGACGCTTTGTTCCATCTCCTGTAAAAGTATTAGCCAACAGTTTTTCCATAATACCCGTAGGAAATTCAAAAGGAGTTTCATTTTCAATAGGTTCAGTAGGTTGAGGGGCAACTCTTTGCTCTACTAGACGGGGTGAAGATACCCCGAACAAGCCCCTCAAACAATTACTTTCCATAGTAACAAGTGATAGAAAATTTCAGCACACTAAATAAATTTTTCCTTACCAAATTCCACTTACCAAAGGCGCTACACTCCCCGGTAACGACGCCAGAAAAGAGTCTTGATGACCCACAAGTATAGGGGATCTACCATAGTCCTTTCGATAAGTAAGAGTGTCGAACCCAACGAGGAGCGGAAGGAAATGATAAGCGGTTTTCAGCAAGGTATTCTCTGCAAGTACTGAAATAAGTGATAACAGATAGTTTTGTGATAAGATAAATTGTAACGAGCAACAAGTAACAAAAGTAAATAAAGTGCAGCAAGGTGGCCCAATCCTTTTTGTAGCAAAGGACAAGCCGGAACAAACTCTTATAATAGGAAAAGCGCTCCCGAGGACACATGGGAATATCGTCAAGCTAGTTTTCATCACGCTCATATGATTCGCGTTTGGTACTTTGATAATTTGATATGTGGGTGGACCGGTGCTTGGATACTGCCCTTACTTGGACAAGCATCCCACTTATGATTAACCTCTATTGCAAGCATTCGCAACTACAACAAAAGTATTAAGGTAAACCTAACCATAGCATGAAACATATGGATCCAAATCAGCCCCTTACGAAGCAACGCATAAACTAGGGTTTAAGCTTCTGTCACTCTAGCAACCCATCATCTACTTATTACTTCCCAATGCCTTCCTCTAGGCCCAAAGAATGGTGAAGTGTTATGTAGTCGACGTTCACATAACACCACTAGAGGTTAGACAACATACATCTTATCAAAATATCGAACGAATACCAAATTCACATGACTACTAATAGCAAGACTTCTTCCTTGTCCTCAGGAACAAATGTAACTACTCACAAAGCATATTCATGTTTATAATCAGAGGGGTAATAATATGCATAAAGGATCTGAACATATGATCTTCCACCAAATAAACCAACTAGCATCAACTACAAGGAGTAATCAACACTACTAGCAACCTACTAGTACCGGACTTGGAGACAAGAATTGGATACAAGAGATGAACTAGGGTTTGGAGATGAGATGGTGCTGGTGAAGATGTTGATGGAGATTGCCCTCTCCCGATGAGAGGAGCGTTGGTGATGAGGATGGTGATGATTTCCCCCTCCCGAAGGGAAGTGTCCACGGCGGAACAGCTCTGCCGGAGCCCTAGATTGGTTCCGCCAAGGTTCCGCCTCGTGGCGGCGGAGTCTCATCCCGAAAGGTTGCTTATGATTTTTTTCTCATCGAAAGACTTCATATAGGAGAAGATGGGCGTCGGAGAGCCACCAGGGGGCCCACGAGGTAGGGGGGCGCGCCCAGGGGGGAGGGGCGCGCCCCCACCCTCGTGAGCAGTGTGTGGGCCCCCTGGCCTTCATCTTTGGCGACGATTTTTCTTTATTTCTTTTAAGATATTCCGTGGAGTTTCATGACTTTTGGAGTTGCGCAGAATAGGTCTCCAATATTTGCTCCTTTTTTAGCCAGAATTCCAGCTGCCGGCATTCCCCCTCTTCATGGTAAACCTTGTAAAATAAGAGAGAATAGCCATAAGTAATGTGACATAACGTGAAATAACAACCGATAATGCGATAAATATTGATATAAAAGCATGATGCAAAATGGACGTATCAGGGGGCACCCAAGACACAATAATTGATCCTTGAGATCTATTAGCCATGTGCGGTGCCCCCCTCCACCATATTCCACCTCGATAATATCATAGCGGTTCTTAGGTGAAGCCCTGCGTTGGTAGAACATCATCATCGTCACCACGCCATCATGCTGACGGAACTCTCCCTCGAAGCTCGGCTGGATCGGAGTTCGAGGGACGTCATCGAGCTGAACGTGTGCTGAACTCCGAGGTGCCGTGCATTCAGTACTTGATCGGTCGGATCGTGAAGACGTACGACTACATCAACCGCGTTGTGCTAACGCTTCCGCTTTTGGTCTACGAGGGTACATGGACAACACTCTCCCCTCTCGTTGCCATGTATCACCATGATCTTGCGTGTGCGTAGGAATTTTTTTGAAATTACTACGTTCCCAAATAGTGGTATCAGAGCTAGGTTTTATGCGTAGATGTTATATGCACGAGTAGAACACAAGTGAGTTGTGGGCGATACAAGTCATACTGCTTACCAGCATATCATACTTTGGTTCGGCGGTATTGTTGGATGAAGCGGCCCGGACCGACATTACGCGTACGCTTACGCGAGATTGGTTTTACCGACATGCTTTGCACATAGGTGGCTGGCGGGTGTAAGTTTCTCCCACTTTAGTTGAACCGAGTGTGGCTACACCCGGTCCTTGAGAAAGTTAAAACAACACTAACTTGATGAACTATCGTTGTGGTTTTGATGTGTAGGTAAGAACGGTTCTTGCTCAGCCCGTAGCAGCCACGTAAAACTTGCAACAACAAAGTATAGGACGTCTAACTTGTTTTTGCAGGGCATGTTGTGATGTGATATGGTCAAGACATGATGCTATATTTTATTATATGATATGATCATGTTTTGTAACCGAGTTATCGGCAACTGGCAGGAGCCATATGGTTGTCGCTTTATTGTATGCAATGGAATCGCCCTGTAATTGCTTTACTTTATCACTAAGCGGTAGCGATAGTCGTAGAAGCAATAGGTGGCAAAACGACAACGATGCTACGATAGAGATCAAGGTGTCGTGCCGGTGACGATGGTGATCATGACGGTGCTTCGGATATGGAGATCACAAGCACAAGATGATGATGGCCATATCATATCACTTATATTGATTGCATGTGATGTTTATCCTTTATGCATCTTATTTTTCTTTGATTGACGGTAGCATTATAAAATGATCTCTCACTAAATTTCAAGGTATAAGTGTTCTCCCTGAGTATGCACCGTTGCGAAAGTTCTTCGTGCTAAGACACCACGTGATGATCGGGTGTGATAGACTCTATGTTCAAATACAACGGGTGCAAAACAGTTGCATACGCGGAATACTTAGGTTAAACTTGACGTGCCTAGCATATACAGATATGGCCTCGGAACACTGAGACCGAAAGGTCGAGCATGAATCATATCGTAGATATGATCAACATAGTGATGTTCACCATTGAAAACTACTCCATCTCACGTGATGATCAGACATGGTTTAGTTGATTTGGATCACGTGATCACTTAGATGATTAGAGGGATGTCTATCTAAGTGGGAGTTCTTAAGTAATATGATTAATTGAACTTTAATTTATCATGAACTTAGTCCTGATAGTATTTTGCAAATTATGTTGTAGATCAATAGCTCACATTTATTGCTTCCCTATGTTTATTTTTGATATGTACCTAGAGAAAAATTATGTTGAAAGATATTAGTAGCAATAATGCGGATTAGATCCGTAATCTGAGGTTTATCCTCATTGCTGCACAAAAGAATTATGTCCTTGATGCACCGCTAGGTGACAGACCTATTGCAGGAGCAGATGCAGATGTTATGAACGTTTGGCTAGCTCAATATGATGACTACTTGATAGTTTAGTGCACCATGCTTAACGACTTAGAATCGGAACTTCAAAGACGTTTTGAACGTCATGGACCATATGAGATGTTCCAGGAGTTGAAGTTAATATTACAAGTAAATACCCGATTTGAGAGATATGAAGTCTCCAACAAGTTCTATAGCTAAAATATGGAGGAGAATTGCTCAACTAGTGAGCATGTGCTCAGATTTTCTGGGTAGTACAATCACTTGAATCAAGTGGGAGTTAATCTTCCAGATAAGATAGTGATTGACAGAGTTCTCTAGTCACCATCACCAAGTTACTAGAACTCCGTGATGAACTATAGTATGCAAGGGATGACGAAAATGATTCACGAGCTCTTCGTGATGTTGAAATCGACGAAGGTAGGAATCAAGAAAAGAGCATCAAGTGTTGATGATTGACAAGACCACTAGTTTTAAGAAAAGGGCAAAGGGAAAGAAAGGGAACTTCAAGTAGAATGACAAGCAAGTTTTCACTCCTGCAAAGAAGCCCAAAGCTGAACCAAAGCCCGAAACTGAGTGCTTACACTGCAAAGGAAATGATCACTAGAAGCGAAAATGCCCTGAATATTTGGTGGATAAGAAGGATGGCAAAGTGAACAAGAGTATATTTGATATACAGTTTATTGATGTGTGCCTTCCTAGTGTTTATAGTAGCCCCTGAGTATTTGATACTTGTTCGGTTGCTAAGATTAGTAACTCGAAACAGGAGTTACAGAATAAACAGAGACTAGTTGAAGGGGAAGTGACGATGAGTGTTGGAAGTCGTTCCAAGATTGATATGATCATCATCGCACACTCCCTATACTTTCGGGATTAGTGTTAAACCTAAATAAATGTTATTTAGCGTTTGCGTTGAGCATGAATATGATTTGATCATGTTTATTGCAATACGATTATTCATTTAAAGTCAGAGAATAATTGTTGTTCTGTTTACATGAATAAAACCTTCAATGGTCATACACCCAATGAAAATAGTTTGTTGGATCTCGATCGTAGTGATACACATATTCATAATATTGATGCCAAAAGATGCAAAGTTAATAATGATAGTGCAACTTATTTGTGGCACTGCCGTTTGGGTCATATCGGTGTAAAGCGCATGAAGAAACTCCATAAAGATGGATTTTCGGAATCACTTGGTTTTGAATCATTTGATGCTTGCGAACCATGACTTTTGGGCAAGATGACTAAAACTCCGTTCTCCGGAACAATGGAACGAGCTACTGACTTGTTGGAAATAATACATACTGATGTATGCAGACCAATGAGTATTAAGGCTCGTGGCGGGTATCGTTATTTTCTGACCTTCACAGATGATTTGAGAAGATATGGGTATATCTACTTGATGAAACATAAGTCTGAAACAGTTGAAAGGTTCAAAAATTTCAGAGTGAAGTGGAAAATCATCGTAACAAGAAAATAAAGTTTCTACAATCTGATCGTGGAGATGAATATTTGAGTTACGAGTTCGATCTTCAGTTAAAATAATGTGGAATATTTTCACAAACTCATGCCACCTGGAACACCACAGTGTAACGGTGTGTCCCAATGTCATAACCGCACTTTATTTGATATGGTGCGATCAATGATGTCTCTTACCGATTTACCAATATCGTTTTAGGGTTATGCACTAGAGATAGCTGCATTCACGTTAAAATAGGGCACCATCTAAATCCGTTGAGACGATACCGTATGAACTATGGTTTAGCAATAAACCTAAGCTGTCGTTTCTTAAAGTTTGGAGTTGTGATGCTTATGTGAAAAAGTTTCAACCTAATAAGCTCGAACCCGAATCGGAGAAATGCGTCTTCATAGATACCCAAAGGAGATTGTTGGGTACACCTTCTAATCACAGATCTGAAGGCAAAATATTTGTTGCTAGAATGGATCGTTTCTAGAGAAGGAGTTTTCTCTCGAAAGAAGTGAGTGGGAGGAAAGTAGAACTTGATGAGGTAACTGTACCTGCTCCCTTATTGGAAAGTAGTACATCACAGAAATCAGTTCCTGTGATTCCTACACCAATTAGTGAGGAAGCTAATGATGATGATCATGAAGCTTCAGATCAAGTTACTACCAAACCTCGTAGGTCTTCCAGAGTAAGATCCACACCAGAGTGGTACGGTAATCCTGTTCTGAAAGTCATGTTACTAGACCATGATGAACCTATGAACTATGAGGAAGCGATGATGCGCCCAGATTCTGCGAAATGGCTTGAAGCCATGAAATCTAAGATGGGATCCATGTATGAGAACAAAGTGTGGATTTTGGTTGACTTGCCCGATGATCGGCAAGCCATTAAGAATAAATGGATCTTCAAGAAGAAGACGAACACTGATAGTACTGTTACTATCTACAAATCTCGACTTGTCGAACAAGGTTTTTGACAAAGTTCAAGGTGTTGACTACGATGAGATTTTCTCACTCGTATCGATGCTTAAGTCTGTCCGAATCGTG
The DNA here is from genome assembly GCF_018294505.1 of Triticum aestivum. Taxonomy (NCBI): domain Eukaryota; kingdom Viridiplantae; phylum Streptophyta; class Magnoliopsida; order Poales; family Poaceae; genus Triticum; species Triticum aestivum. Next base: position 638,493,009 of record NC_057813.1, read on the forward strand.
TTAGCAATGGCCACATTTTATGAAATTTGGCAAATGGATGTCAAAACTGCATTCCTGGATGGATTTCTGGAAGAAGAGTTGTATATGATGCAACCAGAAGGTTTTGTCGATCCAAAAGGTGCTAACAAAGTGTGCAAGCTCCAGCGATCCATCTATGGACTGGTGTAAGCATCTCGGAGTTGGAATATACGCTTTGATGAGTTGATCAAAGCATATGGTTTTATACAGACTTTTGGAGAAGCTTGTATTTACAAGAAAGTGAGTGGGAGCTCTGTAGCATTTCTAAAACTATATGTAGATGACATATTATTGATTGGAAATGATATAGAAATTCTGGATAGCATAAAAGGATACTTGAATAAGAGTTTTTCAAAGAAAAGACCTCGGTGAAGCTGCTTACACATTGAGCATCAAGATCTATAGAGATAGATCAAGACACTTGATAAGATTTTTGAATGAGTACATACCTTGATAAGATTTTGAAGTAGTTCAAAATGGAACAGTCAAAGAAGAAAGTTCTTGCCTGTGTTACAAAGTATGAAGTTGAGTAAGACTCAAAACCCGACCATGGCAGAAAATAGAAATAATGAAAAGTCATTTCGAGATTAATATTTGTCACTCCGATTGTCGGAGAGGTATCTCTGGGCCCTCTCGGTAATGTACATCACTATAAGCCTTGCAAGCAATATAGCTAATGAGTTAGTTGCGGGATGATGCATTACATAACGAGTAAAGAGACTTGCCGGTAACGAGATTGAACTAGGTATTAAGATACCGACGATCGGATCTCGGGCAAGTAACATACCGATGACAAAGGGAACAATGTATGTTGTTATGCGGTTTGACCGATAAAGATCTTCGTAGAATATGTAGGAGCCAATATGAGCATCTAGGTTCCGCTATTGGTTATTGACCAGAGACGTGTCTCGGTCATGTCTACATAGTTCTCGAACCCGTAGGGTCCGCATGCTTAAAGTTAGATGACGGTTATATTATGAGTTTATGTGTTTTGATGTACCGAAGGTAGTTCGGAGTCCCGGATGAGATCAGGGACATGAAGAGGAGTCTCGAAATGGTTGAGACGTAAAGATCGATATATTGGACGACTATATTCGGACTTCGGAAAGGTTCCGAGTGATTCGGGTATTTTTCGGAGTACCGGAGAGTTACGGAATTCGCCGGGGAGTATATGGGCCTTATTGGGCCATACGAGAATAGAGGAGAGAGGCCAAAAGGAAGGAGGCGTGCACCCCCCTCTGGTCCGAATTGGACAAGGGGTGCAACCCCCTTTTCCTTCTCCCTCTCCCCCTCTTTCCTTCTCTCCTACTCCAACAAGGAAAGGAGGAGTCCTACTCCCGGTGGGAGTAGGACTCCCCCCTTGGCGCGCCCTCCTCCTTGGCCGGCCGCCTCCCCCCTTGCTCCTTTATATACGGGGGCAGGGGGCACCCTAAGACACAACAATTGATCCTTGTGATCTATTAGCCGTGTGCGGTGCCCCCCTCCACCATATTCCACCTCGATAATATCGTAGCGGTGCTTAGGCAAAGCCCTTCGTCGGTAGAACATCATCATCGTCACCACACCGTCGTGCTGACGGGACTCTCCCTCGAAGCTTGGCTGGATCGGAGTTCGAGGGACGTCATCGAGCTGAACGTGTGCTGAACTCGGAGGTGCCGTGCGTTCGGTACTTGATAGGTCGGATCGTGAAGACGTATGACTACATCAACCGTGTTGTGCTAACGCTTCCGCTTTTGGTCTACGAGGGTACGTGGACAACACTCTCCCCTCTCGTTGCTATGCATCACCATGATCTTGCGTGTGCGTAGGAATTTTTTAAAAATTACTACGTTCCCCAACAGTTATTTGGGTGCAGGGTTGTTTGAGAGAGACCATCTTCATCCTACGCCTCCCACGGATTGATAAACCTTAGGTCATCCACTTGAGGGAAATTTGCTACTGTCCTACAAACCTCTGCACTTGGAGGCTCAACAACGTCTACAAGAAGAAGGTTGTGTAGTAGACATCAAGCAGTTTCTGGCGCCATTGTCGGAGAGGTTAGTGCTTGAAGGTATATCTTTAGATCTTGCAATCGAATCTTTTAGTTTCTTGTTTTATCACTAGTTTAGTTTACAAAAGAAAACTACAAAAAAATGGAATTGAGGGTGCCTCATATGCTTCATCTTTTTAATATATTTCGTGGAAATGATGGAAAGGAAAATTGTGCCCAAGTGCTAGAAGAAGAATGCATTAGAATGTTTGGCACTAAATATTTGAATGATGAGCATGATTGCAATGTTGTTAGTACGAAGTCCTTGAATATCCATAGTACTAATGATGATTGCACTAGTCATGATGAAAATGTCTCTTATAAGCATGTCAATTTTTGTGGAGTGCATAGAGTTTGCAAGTACACACCAAATAGGGAAGATAGATTTTGCAAGAGGCATAAGTATTTAGAAACCAAATGGTTGCAAGAAAGGTTAGATGTTTGTGCTGAAAATTTAAATTTTCTTATTCATCCTTGTGAACTTTGCAATTAACGTGGTCATTTAAATATCCAATGCAAATTGTTTCATGATCGAATCGTGTCCAAAAATTGTGATGACTTGATTTCCCTTGCGCATCATAATGAACTTAGTTTGCTTGTGGGTTATGAAGAAATGAAATGTATAACTAGGGATATGCCAAAATTTGTCCTTGATAAAGTTCTTGATTTTGATCTAGAGGAAATTTACATGTATTGTGCGGTGAATTGCATTGAAAATCCTTATATTGCCAATTACATAAAGACAAGAAAACAAATAGAAGATGAAGAGAATATTAATGAAAGGGAAGAGATTTCCCAATATCCTCCTATTCTTTCTTATGATGAATCAGGTCACGAGGAGGAGCTTTCTATTCAACCAATCTCATTAATAAGGAGCTCCAAAAAGAGGATTAAACCCACACATGATGTGAAGAAGAAAAAGAAAAGACGGAGAAGTAAAGGTGAAAAGGTATCCCTTCCAAATGATGTTGCTCCTATTACTCATTGTGATGACGATAATTGCTATACTATTGGCGCTATCCATACTATTAATGATGAGAGTGATTATGCTTATGATATGCAAAGGCCCAAGCTTGGGGATGCTATGTTTGATGAGAATGACATGTTTGAGAATTTATTTGCTACAATTAATGTTTGTCCCAAGCTTGGGGATGCTATGTTTAATGAAGATGATATTTTTAGTCTCCCAAGTTTTGATATGCAAATTTATTATGATGATAGCATGCCTCCTATTTATGATGATTATATTGATGAAAGTGGGTTTGGAAGAGTGTCGACTTTAAGAAGTAATGATCCCACTATTTCAGAAGGTGATGAATCTTATTGTGACAATTATGAAACTGGATTTGGAGAGGTCATTACTTTATTTAGTAATGATTCCACTATCTTGGAAGAGGTTTCAATTGATTGTGATGAGAACAAAGTTGCTAGTTATGATGATTATTGTGATGACACTTATGCTATAAAAAGTAGTGATGATTATATTTACAAAACTTGTCACGATTATGATTACCCTTTTTTCTGAACATTACTCTTTTAATGTGGAAACAATTTATAGTATTCGAGTTTCTTATGATACTCCCACTATTCTGAATGAGAAGAATTTTGCTTATGTGGAGAATAGTAAATTTTCTATGCTTATAGATCATGAAAAGAATGCTTTATGTGATGGTTATATTGTTGAATTCATTCATGATGCTACTCAAAATTATTATGAGGGAGGAATATATGCTTATAGGAATTGCAATAATATCAAGTTTCCTCTCTATGTGCTTAAAGTTTCGAAGTTATGTTTGATTTGCCTTCCTATGCTAGTTGATTATTGTTCCCATAAGTTGTTTGCTCACAAAATCCCTATGCATAGGAAGTGGATTAGACTTAAATGTGCTAGTCATATTCTTCATGATGCTCTCTTTATGTTTTAATTCTTATCTTTTATGTGAGCATCATTGAAATCATCATGCCTAGCTAGGGGCGTTAAACGTTAGCGCTTGTTGGGAGGCAACCCAATTTTATTTTTGTTCTTTGCTTTTTGCTCCTGTTTAGTAATAAATAATTCATATAGTCTATGTTTATATGTGGTTTCATTGTTTTAATTAGTGTTTGTGCCAAGTAGAACCTTTGGGGAGACTTGGGTGAAGTCTTTGCGATCTTGCTGTAAAAAACAGAAACTTTTGCGCTCATGAGATTAGCTGCCACTTTTTACTGGAGAGTGCTTTTAGGTTGATTATTTTTGAAGACGATTAATAGAAAAATTCCTCACGTCCACCAATTTATTTCAGAATTTTTGGAGTTACAGAAGTATTCGAATGATACAGATTACTACAGACTGTTCTGTTTTTGACAGATTCTGTTTTCTATGTGTTGTTTGCTTATTTTGATGAATCTGTGAGTAGTATCAGAGGGTATGAACCATAGAGAAGTTGGAATACATTAGATATTACACCAGTATGAATTTAGATTGAGTTCACAACAGTACCTAAGCGGTGATTTATTTTCTTATACTAACGGAGCTTACGAGTTTTCTACTGAGTTTTGTGTTGTGAAGTTTCCAAGTTTTGGGTAAAGATTTGATTGACTATGGAATAAGGAGTGGCAAGAGCCTAAGCTTGGGGATGCCCAAGGCACCCCAAGGTAAAATTTAAGGACAACCAAAAGCCTAAGCTTGGGGATGCCCCGGATGGCATCCCCTCTTTCGTCTTCGTTCATCGGTAACTTTACTTGGAGCTACATTTTTATTCACCACATGATATGTGTTTTGCTTGGAGCGTCATTTTCTTTTGTTAGGATTTGCTTGTTGTTTGAATAAAGTACTTAAGATCTGAAATACTTAAATGAGAGAGAGTCCTCACATAGCCAAATAATTATCTGACTACTCATTGATCTTCACTTATATCTTTTTATAGTAGTTTGTCATTTACTCGTGTGCTTCACTTATATATATCCCATGAGTAAATGATTGAATGAATTGAATATCATAAATCTGAAATTATATATGTTTCATATGCTTATACCATGGGGAGTAATGACTTCATATGTAGGAAGTAGAGGTAGTAAATTTATTGAAAGCTAGCAAACATAGTATTGGTCACTTGAACAATTCATGAAAGAATATTGAAGGAAGAGAGGTTTCATATATAATATACTATCTTGGACATCTTCTATGATTGTGAGCCCCATTAATTATTTTCAAACTTGATCAAATTAGTTGAAGTTGGACAAGGAAGACAACTTAATGAGTTATGTTTGGGTATATTTGTATAGAAGTTATATTGATGTAGATCCTCCAACATGTGGTGCTTGCCTTTTAGAATCTTTTGCTAGCCAAAATCTCTGTACTAAGCGGGAATACTGCTTGTGCATCCAAAATTCTTGAACCAAGTTTCTTCCATGAGTGTCCACCATATTTACCTATATGCGGTATTTACCTGCCGTTCCAAGTAAATTTGCATGTGCCAATCTCTAAACCTTCAAATAATAATCTGTTTTGTATGCCCGAATCGCTCATGTAGCGACTAGTGGCTGTCAATATCTTCCATGCTAGGTGGGTTATTCTCACGATGAGTGGACTCCGCTCATCATTCACGAGAAAATGGCTGGTAACTGGGATGCCCAGTCCTATGATCAAAAGATCAAAAACAAAATCGCAAATAATTTAAACAAAACTCCCCCAGGATTGTTGATAGTTGGAAGGCACCCGTTGTTTCGGACAAGCCGTGGAGTGTGATTGTTGGGGGAGGGGGGGTAAAATCTTTACCTTTCTGTTTGGGAATCGCCTATAATATATCTAGTATGGAAGATATTGGGAACTCTTGGTCGTTATGTTGACAATGAAAGCATACCTCTCAAAATTATTTTCATCTCCGTTTTAAAACTTCGAGATCTGGCACCTCTGTAAATCCTTGCTTCCCTCTGCGAAGGGCCTATCTTTTACTTTTATGCAAGAGTCAGTAGTATTCCTTCTCATTCCAACCTACTTTTTAGTTGGCAAGCATCATGTGATGGGGAAAGATCTAAGCATATATGGCCATTCAAATATATTTGATCATGAATTATTATTGTTGACAATTATATATATGATAAACAAGCTGGGAGGCGAAACATTAAGCCCCTATCTTTCTTCGATGGATGCTATTTGTTCTAAAAATATGCTTTGAGTGGTAGCAATCATGGAAGACTATATGATAGTTGAGTATGTGGGATTTGCTAAATCAAAGCTCTTAGATAGACCCTTCCTGAAAATAAGATGAATTGCAGTTGTTCGATGACTGAGAACATAGTTTCACTACAAAAAAAATACACTTCCGTGATGATACATGTTTGTCACAGTAGGTCGCGTTTTTTGTCATGCATGTACATCCATGACGATTTTATGACAGAATCAAGATGGTCATACATGTGCTGTCGTAGAACTGTTCCATGACATTACCAAAATTATCATCACGAAAGTGTCCACTTTCATGACGATAAATCGCGCGTCACAGAAGTGCTTTCGTCAAGGGTGACCGACACGTGGCATCCACCGTAACGGAATGCCGTTAAGCTATCGGGTCGGGTTTTGGATCCGATAACCCGTTAACAGCCCCGACCAATGGGAAATTTCCACGTGTAAAATTCTTATTGGCCGGACGAAACACGTGTCAGCTCGTCAGTGGGTCAGATAGGCGCCTATGATATGTCGACACGTGCCACGGCCCACCACTGGCCCTATCTATAGGTTATGTTGTTAGAACAATCCATGCATGTATTTCATCGGCGTGAAACTCTACATCCAATCTACATGAGACATGAGTTTAGTTTCATTGTGCTAGGATCGATGTCTCTTCTCTTCTACTCCCTCTGTCCCATAATATAAGAGCGTTTTTTACACTAGTGTAAAGTGTAAAAAACGCTCTTATATTATGGGACGGAGGGAGTAGTTGACTTATCTTGTGCTAGTTCTTGCTTCTAATATTTATAGTATTGTAGTTTGTTTAAAGTAGTACAAGGTTTTTAAAATCATTTTCTCACATGTCCAGCGAACTAATGTTAATCAGAGTATCTAAGGACGTATCCATGCATCCTTCTACCCATGTGACTAGTGAGTCTCCAACCAAAGTGACCTTATGAGTTTTCTGTTTTCCATTCAGTGTGTTTGCCTACCACGAGGTAGACTAGAACAAATGCATGGGTAGAATAAACCTTGAAATCACAATAAGAAAACACACACACATATATACTGGTATTAACGCCTCAAAGATGTTGGTTGGAAATAGGAGAATTCTCCAAAAGTAGTCAAGAGGCGTGCAACTGAGCCCAGGGTTTTGCGAAAGCACTCTGATTTAGAGAAGAGCACTGCTTCACGTACGATAGAATATTTACGATTTCTGTACGAAGTAGTATGGCTACCGTTGATTAACGCTGGCTCAAGGTGGGTTCACGGTGGATTGCACTATTATGGTACCAAATTGGACAAGCTTTCATCGTACGTGACCCATTTCCGTTTAGAGAAATACTTCCACCTGCCTAGTTACTTTGCCCAAATCAAATTATATTTGGGCTCCCAGGATCTTGATCTTGCTTGAGAGAGAGAGGGAGCGGAAGCGGGAGAGAGAGGGAGCGAGAGAGGGAGAGAGAGATTTTTATGACTAACAGGGTAGGACGCATGTCATACATGCTAATGTTGCCCTGACGCCAGTACAGATTTCAGTAGGCACAACAGCTAGCCTTTTGGACCAGCAAATGTTAAAACATGCTGTAAGAGGAGCCGCTCTTGCTAAAGCACCAGCTAATTTGTGTCTTCCCCAATTACTAGCTTAAATTTCCCTTCCAGCAGACAAGAATTTAGCCAAGTCACATCAATATGACCTACAAAGGCACAGGTTTCAAGCTGAAATTCATTAGTACCATCTTTGGAAAGCCTCTTCTTTTTTGGGAACAGAAGCCTGGAGCAGCCAGACTTGCCTGAAAGTATTCACTGTGATAATGAGGCCATGGATGGAAAATCTTTAGTGCTGAAAGAACATTACCTAACAAGCAGCACTTGTCAAGAGGAAGTAGCACTCAGGTGAGTCACACTGCTCCGTAAAGGCAGACGCGGAGATGGGTCAGTTATAAACGTGTCTTGTTCAGCAAACATTGAGGAGTACCTTTCTCAAGAAGATTATCGATAAATATATCTGTTGCTTCCATGTTTCTTTATGTTATAACCTCCATGCTTCACTGTGAAATATCATTACAAAGTTAATTAGTGAACTCCATTTTACAAGAAAAATCAGGACGCTTCATTGCCTGGTTTACTCTACGAATCCCTCTACCATTTCTAGATCACTGCAGCTATTTATATTCTTCATTTGCTCCGACAGTTCATCCAAAACTTCATAGATCTCTGGTGCTAGAGGGTTTGACCTGTCTCCAACCAAAAAAGGGGTAAACCCATTACCGAGATCAGCCCATGCCAACCCAGGTGCTTTCGTGACACCTAAGTCTCGCATCAGCTTCCTCACTACTGCTAGCTCATCCCAACAACCTGCAGCTGCATACATGTTGGCAATTAGAACATAGTGCCCAGCATTCTCTGTCCTCATATCCAAGAGTTTCCTTGCTGCCCTTTCACCAATTATTATGTTACCCCTGTCATGACAAGCCCTGACTAATGCTGCCCACATCGCGGGTGTTGGAATGAAAGAGCTCTGATTGAGCATCCATTCTGCCTTTTCTAATAGGCCAGCACGCGCATATAGATCAACCATGCAAGTATAATGCTCTGTCTGGGGCTTTAGACCATATGAACTGGTCATCTTGTCAAAAAACTCTTCTCCTTGAGTCACAAGTCCAGAGTGGCTGCAAGCAGAGAGGACAGTGACCATGATAATGTTGTCTGGCTGGATCCCACTATCAATCATCTGGTCGAAAAGCCGTAGCGCAACTGATCCTTTCCCTTGCATCCCGTATCCTGCTATCATTGAAGTGTAGGATATCATATCATGGTCCTCCATGGTATCAAAGACATTTTGCGCTACAGAGAGCCTGCCTGACTTGGAGTACATGTCAATAAGAGAGTTCCACAGCAATCGATAACCTTTAAACCCATGCTTAACAATGTGGGTGTGAAGCTCCCGTCCATGTTGCAGATTTGCAACACGGGCGCAGAGGGCAAGGTAGGTGACAACAGTGACATAATTAGGCTGTCACACCATTTCACGAAGAAATCTGGAAGCCTCCTCTGCCCCATCTGACAATGCAAAACTAGCTATCATCGTATTCCATGTCACCACACCAGGGCACCCCAGCATTGTAAACAGCCTGTGAGCGCAATCCATATCTTTGCACCTGGCATACATGGTGATCAACGCATTGCTTACACTCTGTTCCCCGTGACAGCACATGCGTACTGCCAAACCATGGATCTCCTTCCCGAGCCTCAGCCAGCCAACCCGCGAGCACGCGTTCAGCCCAATCACCACTGTCACGAAATCCACCTCTGCTCCACCCCTTACCATCTCCCGGATCAGCCCAACCGCTGCCTTATGGTCGCGTATCTTGACGTACACCCCAGCGATCGTGTTCCACGTGACCGAGTTCACCTCTGCCTCCTCGGCTCGCATCTTCTGAAACAGCTCCACCGCCCCTTCCCATTGCCCAGCCGTGGCATACGCTGAGATCATCGAGTTCCATGACACGACATCCTTGTGCCCCATTCCGTCGAACACCCTGCGTGCAGCAACCAGGTCCCCGCACTTGGCGTACATGGACACCAGCGCGTTCTGGAAGAACAAGTGGCCGTCCATCCCGGCGGCCGCGGCGTGCGTGTGCACCGCCCGGCCCATCGCGAGGTCCCGGGCCTCGGCGCAGGCGCGGAGGACGGAAGGGTAGGTGAAGGCGTCCGGAGTGACCGCGGCGCTGCTGAGCATTTGCTGGTAGGCGGCGAGGGCCTGGCGCGGGAGGCCGTGGCCGAGGCATGAGGACATGAGGATGTTGTAGGGGACGGGGCAGGCGGAGCCGGCGGCGAGGGAGGCGGCGTCCGGCAGCAGGGAGGGGTGGGAGCAGTAGAGGGAGACGAGGCGGCGGAGGAGGAGCGGGTCCCGGGACAGGCCGAGGGAGAGGGACAGCGCGTGCAGCTGGAGGCCCAGCCGGGGGCTGGAGCCGTGGAGGTGGAGGATGGAGATGATGGGGCGGAGGAGGAGGTGGGGGGCGGGCAGGAGGCTGCGGAGCTGGGAGAAGGCGACGACGGGGCAGGGGAGGAGGCGGGCGGCGGAGGGGGTGGAGAGGGAGCCCAGAAGGGAGGTGAGGGAGTCGGGTCCAGCCGGCGCCGGCGGAGGTGGCGGCGGCGGCCATGGCGATGGCGAGTGCGAGTGCGAGTGCGCCGCCGCGGCGGACATGGGAGCTGCTGTTGCCGCGCGTTGCCTAGTTGGCTCTCGGTGTTGCGGTGACATGTACCGGTCGGACGAGGATCCCCTGCCGTGGCCAAGCCTACCTTTGAGTCACTGACACATGGGTCCTACGGAGCATGGGGCCCACCTGTCAGTGACACAAAGGCAGGGTATGGCAGGGATTGTAAAGTCAGAGGATCCACGTCCGTACCGGTCCCGTCCTGCCATCACCGCTACTTGCAAGATCCAACGGCGTCGACGATGCGGCCCTTTCAAAAAAAAATTACGGCAAGATCAAACGGCGTCGACGATCCTACTTTTCTTTTTGAATGGACGCAAAAAAGTACTCCCTCCGTTCCATAATATAAGAGTATTTTTGACACTAAGATCAGCCATCCAGTACTTTTCTTGATTTCCAAAAATAAGAGCCTTGAGCCCCCGGGCCAGCGCCATCACCATGGTTCATGAAGCTTGGAGCATGATGGGCTTCATTAATTTAAAACTGGACGCCAGCTTCTTTTTTAAAAAAGTTCGTTGTTGCTGCCCTGAACAGGCTTTGCATCTCGCCGCATGGTGCCCATAGTTCATTGGCCTAACCAAAACCCTATAAAATATGTCCAAATATAGTGAAGTAAGGTTAAAATTTAAATGCTTAGCACCTAAATTTACATGTGATTTTTGCCAGGTTGTACGGGAGATAGAAGGTTGCATGCTTTTCCACTGTGACATCGTATTCATGTTCTATGTCACACTTTTTTCCTTCAGTTCGAAATAATCATCACAGGTTTTCAAATCACACTAATAACATTCCCATGGCAGATTTGAAGTTGCCTTATTCGCCACAATACATTTTTGCATGATTTTCAATTTACTTCATATGGCCAATGTGATAATTATCATTAATTAAATATTCTATTAAGTAAAGGGTTTCCTGTACTTCTAAGCTATAGATGAAGTTTGTAACACAATTTACCTCCAAAGAGTTTCTAACACATTTTGTTTTTGTTCTCAAAATAACCACAGATGGTAGTTTTACACACTTTTTGCGGGTGCAGCCTAGAGATGCAACAAACCAAAATAAGATGAGCTAATCTGACCTATGTGATTTTGCTTCCTCTACAGCCTGGTTCGGTTCCCTTCTCTGTTTTTCTGTAAATAGGACTGCTAAGATCAGAAACCCTAATCCAGCTGCCATTGCAGGGATCCCAAGGTTTTTGGAGAGAAGCTTGGAGAAAAGGGTGTATTGTCCCTTCTTGCTTGGGGGAGAAGAAGATGGGACGTGGGTTAGGTGAGGAGAAGGAAGGAGACGATGAGGAGAAACACAGGAGGCGGGTGGGAAGGAAGCCAGTGGGCTTGATGGCTAGACACGAGAATTAATGGGGGGGTCAAGGGTGGACTGGCAGGGCCACCACGGAGCGCTACGGAGTAGTGGACAGCTCGCTAGACGTGTCCTAGAAAATCTCGTGACGAAAAAATATTCATGGAGGTCTGGACAAAAAAACAAAATACTTTTTTTTTGAAATGGAGGCAAAGATTGCCTCATCTATTAATTAAGCAGAAGAGAATTGCCCAGTTAATTACGGAAAACCGGGCGAAAACCGGAACAACAAGGGCCAAGCCCACCCCAAAGGCTAACACACACTGGGCAAAGCCCACCCATGAACAACATCGATGACAACCACGTCGCCCACACGACACAAGGTCCATGCCCTCGAAGCTGCAAATATCCCGAGACCGTTGCCTCGACATCCACTGCTCCGTTGCGCCCTGCGCACTCAACCGACACCGCCTTCCGGGGCCGCCGCCCCGACATGCCACCGCTCACCCTCGAGCAGCAACGCCGCACGATACAGCAGCCCGCAGCCCACACTGCTCAGGACAACTGCACGCAGACCACGAAAGTTGCATCACATCCGGGGCCGCCGCCCCGACATGTCACCACTCACCCTCGAGCAGCAACGCCGCACGATACAGCCGTCCGCAGCCCGCACTGCTCAGGACAACCGCACGCAGACCATGAACGCCGCACCACATCCGGGACCGCCGCCCCGACATGCCGTCCAACCGCCCCCGCTGGGACACGTCGACCGAGCCGACAACCTTGCCGCCCACGCAGCTCAAAGTCCTCACTCAAGCCATGTCGACAAACAGCCCTACCTCCGGGGGCCACCGCCGCACCGCTGCCCGAGGCCGCCGCCTCAGCTCTCAACTGAAGATCCCAGAGCCGCCGCCCCGGCATACACCGCCCATGAAAACGGAAGAGCCCACACAAGATCCAAAGGCTGACTCTCCAAAGCGACGCCTCCAAGAAGGTTACGACGTAAAACGCCGCCGCCGCCCACTCCAGAATACTGAAGTTTAGGTTCTCACCCGAAGAGCCCAGGCACATGAAAGGAGAGGAAGAACTCTACGACGACGCCTCCAAGAAGGTCACGACACCCATAGGTGCCGACGTCGTCAAAAGCTTTCGCCCAAGTCCCTCATCACCGAACAATGAGCCTGCAGATCTAGGCACCCATGGATAACCAGACCACTCGAGCCAAGCCTGCTGTGAAGAGCACCTCCCGTCGTCAGCCGCCAAAGCCCTCACGCGATGACCCGCTGCAGCACCTCATGCGACAGAGAGACGACGCATTTGCCGGGGCCAGATCCGCGGGCATTGCCCCGAATCCACCGTCCCCAACCGCCGCAGCAGCCCATGCCGATGCAGCCATCGTTTCGGGCCGCTGCCCCGGCATCCTTGCCACAGTTCCTGACCGCAGTCACACACGCCCACTAGAGCCGGTAGATCAGCCACCACCACGACGCCACCTCACTGCGCCGCCCTGGGCCTCCGAGCCGCGCCCCCAAGAGATCCGCGCAACTCAAAGCCCCCTCGCGCCCTCTGCATAGCCACACCTTGCCGCCCGACGCGACTATTAGGGAACATAGTAATTTCAAAAAAATTCCTACGCACACGCAAGATCATGGTGATGCATAGCAACGAGAGGGGAGAGTGTTGTCCACGTACCCTCGTAGACCGAAAGCGGAAGCGTTATGACAACGCGGTTGATGTAGTCGTACGTCTTCACGATCCGACAGATCCAAGCACCGAACGTACGGCACCTCCGAGTTCAGCACACGTTCAGCTCGATGACGATCCCCGGACTCCGATCCAGCAGGGTATCGGGGATGAGTTCCGTCAGCACAACATCGTGGTGACGATGATGATGTTCTACCGACGCAGGGCTTCGCCTAAGCACCGCAACGATATGACCGAGGTGGAATATGGTGGAGGGGGGCACCGCACACGGCTAAGGAACGATCACGAAGATCAACTTGTGTGTTTAGAGGTGCCCCCCTGCCCCCGTATATAAAGGAGCAAGGGGGGAAGGTGCGACCGGCCAGGAGGAGGGCGCGCCAGGAGGAGTCCTACTCCCACCGGGAGTAGGATTCCCCCCCCCCCTTTACTAGTTGGAATAGGATTCGGGAGGGGGAAAGAGGAGAGAGAGAAGGAAGGGGGGCGCCGCCCCCCTCTCCTTGTCCTATTCGGACTAGGGGGAGGGGCGCGCGGCCCAGTCCTGGCCACCTCTCCTCTCTTCCACTAAATCCCACTAAGGCCCATTTATCTCCCGGGGGGTTCCGGTAACCTCCCGGTACTCCGGTAAAATCCCGATTTCACCCGGAACAATTCCTATATCCAAATATAGGCTTCCAATGTATCAATCTTTATGTCTCGACCATTTCGAGACTCCTCGTCACGTCCGTGATCATATCCGGGACTCCGAACAAACTTCGGTACATCAAAATATATAAACTCATATTGGAATTGTCATCGTAACGTTAAGCGTGCGGACCCTACGGGTTCGAGAACAATGTATACATGACCGAGACACGTCTCCGGTCAATAACCAATAGCGGAACCTGGATGCTCATATTGGCTCCTACATATTCTATGAAGATCTTTATCGGTCAGACCGCATAACAACATACATTGTTCCCTTTGTCATCGGTATGTTACTTGCCCGAGATTCGATCGTCGGTATCTCAATTCCTAGTTCAATCTCGTTACCGGCAAGTCTCTTTACTCGTTCTGTAATACATCATCCCGCAACTAACTCATTAGTTGCAATGCTTGCAAGGCTTAAGTGATGTGCATTACCGAGAGGGCCCAGAGATACCTCTCCGACATTCGGAGTGATAAATCCTAATCTCGAAATACGCCAACCCAACAAGTACCTTCGGAGACACCTGTAGAGCACCTTTATAATTACCCAGTTACGTTGTGACGTTTGGTAGCACACAAAGTGTTACTCCGGTAAACGAAAGTTGCATAATCTCATAGTCATAGGAACATGTATAAGTCATGAAGAAAGCAATAGCAACATACTAAACGATCGGGTGCTAAGCTAACGGAATGGGTCATGTCAATCACATCATTCTCCTAATGATGTGATCCCGTTAATCAAATGACAACTCATGTCTATGGTTAGGAAACTCAACCATCTTTAATCAACGAGCTAGTCAAGTAGAGGCATACTAGTGACACTCTGTTTGTCTATGTATTCACACATGTATTATGTTTCCGGTTAATACAATTCTAGCATGAATAATAAACATTTATCATGAAATAAGGAAATAAATAATAATTTTATTATTGCCTCTAGGGCATATTTCCTTCAGTCTCCCACTTGCACTAGAGTCAATAATCTAGTTCACATCGCCATGTGATTTAACACCAATAGTTCACATCACCATGTGATTAACACCCATAGTTCACATCGTCATGTGACCAACACCGAAAGGGTTTACTAGAGTCAATATCTAGTTCACATCACCATGTGATTTAACACCCAAAGAGTACTACGGCGTGATCATGTTTTGCTTGTGAGAGAAGTTTAGTCAACGGGTCTGCCACATTCAGATCCGCATGTATTTTGCAAATTTCTATGTCAACAATGCTCTGCATAGAGTTACTCTAGCTAATTGCTCCCACTTTCAATATGTATCCAAATTGAGACTTAGAGTCATCTGGATCAGTGTCAAAACTTGCATCGACGTAACCCTTTACGACGAACCTTTTTGTCACGTGCATGATCGAGAAACATATCCTTATTACACTAAGGATAATTTTGACCACTATCTAGTGATCTACTCCTAGATCACTATTGCACTCCCTTGCCAAAATCAGTGGTAGGGTATGCAATAGATCTGGTACACAGCATGGCATACTTTATAGAACCTATGGCTGAGGCATAGGGAATGACTTTCATTCTCTTTCTATCTTCTGTCGTGGTCGGGCTTTGAGTCTTACTCAATTCCACACCTTGTAACACAGGCAAGAAACTCTTTCTTTGACTGTTCCATTTTGAACTACTTCAAAATCTTGTCAAGGTATGCACTCATTGAAAAAACTTATCAAGCGTCTTGATCTATCTCTATAGATTTTGATGCTCAATATGTAAGCAGCTTCACCGAGGTCCTTCTTCGAAAAACTCCTTTCAAATACTCCTTTATGCTTTGCAGAATAATTCTACATTATTTCCGATCAACAATATACTTATCAGAAATGTTGTAGTGCTCCCACTCACTTTTTTGTAAATACAGGTTTCACCGCAAGTCTGTATAAAACTATATGCTTTGATCAACTTATCAAAGCGTATATTCCAACTCCGAGATGCTTGCACCAGTCCATAGATGGATCGCTGGAGCTTGCATATTTTGTTAGCACCTTTTGGATTGACAAAACCTTCTGGTTGCATCATATACAACTCTTCTTTAAATCCATTAAGGAATGTAGTTTTGTTTATCCATTTGCCAGATTTCATAAAAATGCGGCAATTGCTAACATGATTTGGACAGACTTAAGCATCGCTACGAGTGAGAAAATTTCATCGTAGTCAACACCTTGAACTTTGTCAAAAACCCTTTTTCGACAAGTCTAGCTTTGTAGATAGTAACACTACTATCAGCGTCTGTCTTCCTCTTGAAGATCCATTTATTTTCTATGGCTTGCCGATCATCGGGCAAATCCATCAAAGTCCATACTTTGTTCTCATACATGGATCATATCTCAGATTTCATGGCCTCAAACCATTTCGCGGAATCTGGGCTCATCATCGCTTCCTCATAGTTCGCAAGTTCGTCATGGTCTAGTAACATGACTTCCAGAACAGGATTACTGTACCACTCTGGTGCGGATCTCACTCTGGTTTACCTATGAGATTCGGTAGTAACTTGATCTGAAGTTACATGATCATCATCATTAGCTTCCTCACTAATTGGTGTAGTAGTCACAAGAACAGATTTTTGTGATGAACTACTTTCCAATAAGGGATAAGGTACAATTACCTTATCAAGTTTTCTACTTTCCTCCCACTCACTTCTTTCGAGAGAAACTCCTTTTCTGGAAAGGATCCATTCTCAGCAACGAATATCTTGCCTTCGGATCTGTGATAGAAGGTGTACCCAACATTTTTTTTGGGTATCCTATGAAGACATATTTCTCCGATTTGGGTTTGAGCTTATCAGGATGAAACTTTTTCATATAAGCATCGCTACCCCAAACTTTAAGAAACGACAACTTTGGTTTCTTGCCAAACCACAGTTCATACGGTGTCGTCTCAACGGATTTAGATGGTGCCCTTTTTAATCGTGAATG
This sequence comes from Triticum aestivum, assembly GCF_018294505.1. Lineage (NCBI taxonomy): Eukaryota > Viridiplantae > Streptophyta > Magnoliopsida > Poales > Poaceae > Triticum > Triticum aestivum. Next base: position 638,510,047 of record NC_057813.1, read on the forward strand.
CAGCTGTCTCTAATGCATAACCCCAAAACTATAGTGGTAAATCGGTAAGAAACATCATAGATTGCACTATATCCAATAAAGTACGGTTATGACGTTCAGACACACCATTATGCTGTGGTGTTCCAGGTGGCATGAATTTGTGAAACTATTCCACATTGTTTTAATTCAAGACCAAACTCGTAACTCAAATATTCGTCTCCGCGATCAAATCGTAGAAACCATATTTTCTTGTCACGATGATTTTCCACTTCACTCTGAAATTCTTTGAACTTTTCAAATGTTTCAGACTTATGTTTCATCAAGTAGATATACCCATATCTGCTCAAATCATCTGTGAAGGTCAGAAAATAACGGTACCTGCCGTGAGCCTCAACACTCATCGGATCGCATACATCAGTATGTATTATTTCCAATAAGTCAGTTGCTCGCTCCATTGTTCCGGAGAACGGAGTCTTAGTCATCTTGCCCATGAGGCATGGTTCGCAAGCATCAAGTGATTCATAATCAAGTGATTCCAAAAGCCCATCAGCATGGAGTTTCTTCATGCGCTTTACACCAATATGACCTAAACGGCAGTGCCACAAATAAGTTGCACTATCATTATTAACTTTGCATCTTTTGGTTTCAATATTATGAATATGTGTATCACTATGATCGAGATCCAATGAACCATTTTCATTGGGTGTGTAACCATATAAGGTTTTATTCATGTAAACAGAACAACAATTTATTCTCTTACACAAATGAATAACCGTATTGCAATAAACTGTTGGGGAACGTAGTAATTTCAAAATTTTCCTACGCACACGCAAGATCATGATGATGCATAGCAACGAGAGGGGAGAGTGTTGTCCACGTACCCTCGTAGACCGTAAGCGGAAGCGTTATGACAATGCGGTTGATGTAGTCGTACGTCTTCACGATCCGACCGATCCAAGCACTGAACGTACGGCACCTCCGAGTTCAGCACACGTTCAGCTTGATGACGATCCCCGGACTCCGATCCAGCAGGGTGTCGGGGATGAGTTCCGTCAGCACGAAGGCGTGGTGACGATGATAATGTTCTACCGACGCAGGGCTTCGCCTAAGCACCGCAACGATATGACCGAGGTGGAATATAGTGAAGGGGGGCACTGCACACGGCTAAGGAACGATCACGAAGATCAACTTGTGTGTCTACGGGGTGCCCCCTGCCCCCGTATATAAAGGAGTGGAGGAGGGGAGGGCCGGCCCTCTCTATGGCGCGCCCTAGGGGAGTCCTACTCCCACCGGGAGTAGGATTCCCCCTTTCCTAGTCCAACTAGGAGTCCTTCCATGTAGTAGGAGTAGGAGACAAGGAAGGGGAAGGGAGAAGGGAAGGAAGGAGGGGGCGCAGCCCCTCCCCCTAGTCCAATTCGGACTAGGCCTTGGGGGGGGGGCGCGGCCTGCCCTAGGCAGCTCCTCTCTCTTTCCCGTATGGCCCAATAAGGCCCAATACTTCTCCCCCCCCCCGTATTCCCGTAACTCCCCGGTACTCCGAAAAATTCCCGAACCACTCGGAACCTTTCTGATGTCCGAATATAGTCGTCCAATATATCGATCTTTACGTCTCGACCATTTCGAGACTCCTCGTCATGTCTCCGATCTCATCCGGGACTCCGAACTCCTTCGGTACATCAAAACTCATAAACTCATAATATAACTGTCATCGAAACCTTAAGCGTGCGGACCCTACGGGTTCGAGAACAATGTAGACATGACTGAGACACGTCTCCGGTCAATAACCAATAGCGGAACCTGGATGCTCATATTGGCTCCTACATATTCTACGAAGATCTTTATCGGTCAGACCGCATAACAACATACGTTGTTCCCTTTGTCATCAGTATGTTACTTGCCCGAGATTCGATCGTCGGTATCTCAATACCTAGTTCAATCTCGTTACCGGCAAGTCTCTTTACTCGTTCCGTAATACATCATCCTGCAACTAACTCATTAGTTGCAATGCTTGCAAGGCTTAGGTGATGTGCATTACCAAGAGGGCCCAGAAATACCTCTCCGACATTCGGAGAGAGAAATCCTAATCTCGAAATACGCCAACCCAACAAGTACCTTTGGAGACACCTGTAGAACACCTTTATAATCACCCAGTTACGTTGTGATGTTTGGTAGCACACAAAGTGTACCTCCGGTAAACGGGAGTTGCATAATCTCATAGTCATAGGAACATGTATAAGTCATGAAGAAAGCAATAGCAACATACTAAACGATCGGGTGCTAAGCTAACGGAATGGGTCATGTCAATCACATCATTCTCCTGATGATGTGATCCCGTTAATCAAATGACAACTCATGTCTATGGTTAGGAAACATAACCATCTTTGATCAACGAGCTAGTGAAGTAGAGGCATACTAGTGACACTCTGTTTGTTTATGTATTCACACATGTATCATGTTTCCGGTTAATACAATTCTAGCATGAATAATAAACATTTATCATGAAATAAGGAAATAAATAATAACTTTATTATTGCCTCTAGGGCATATTTCCTTCAGTCTCCCACTTGCACTAGAGTCAATAATCTAGATCACATCACCATGTGATTAACATCGATAGTTCACATCATCATGTGATTAACACCCATAGTTCACATCGCTATGTGACCAACACCCAAAGGGTTTACTAGATTCAGTAATCTAGTTCACATCGCTATGACGGAGAGGTATCTCTGGGCCCACTCGGTAATGCATCATCATAATGTGCTCAATGTGACTAAGTAGTTAGTCACGAGATCATGCATTATGGAACGAGTAAAGTGACTTGCCAGTAGCGAGATTGAACGAGGTACTGGGATACCGACGATCGAATCTCGGGCAAGTAACATACCGATTGACAAAGGGAATTGCATACGGGGTTGCTTGAATCCTTGACATCGTGATTCATCCGATGAGATCATCGTGGAACATGTGGGAGCCAACATGGGTATCCAGGTCCCACTGTTGGCTATTGACCGGAGAACGTCTCGGTCATGTCTGCATGGTTCCTGAACCCGTAGGGTCTACACACTTAAGGTTCGGTGACGCTAGAGTTGTTATGGGAAATAGTATGTGGTTACCGAAGGTTGTTCGGAGTCCCGGATGAGATCTCGGACATGACGAGGAGCTCCGGAATGGTCCGGAGGTGAAGATCGGTATATTGGACAAAGGGTATTGGAGTCCAAAATTGTTCTGGGGGTACCAGGTGATGACCAGCGTGTCCGAGAGGGGTTTCGGAGGCCCCGGCAAGTGTTGGGGGGGGGGGCTTATGGGCCAAGGGGAGGGGGCACATCAGCCCACTAAGGGGCTGAGCGCCCCTCCCACCCCATCTCACGTAACCTGGAGAGGTAGGGGCGCCACCCCTAGGGCAGCCCCCCCTCCCGGCTTGGGGGGCAAGTTTCCTAGGGGGTGGGGGCGCCCAAACCCATCTAGGGTTTCCTCCTGGCCGCCGCCCCCCCTCTAGATGGGATCTAGAGGGGCCGGCCCCTCTCCCCTTCACCCTATATATAGAGAGGGGGTGGGAGGGCTGCAGCACCCTTGCTTTTGGCGCAGCCCCTCCCTCCTCCAACTCTTCCTCCTACTCCGTAGTGCTTGGCGAAGCCCTGCAGGAATACCACGAGCTCCACCACCACCATGCCGTCATGCTGTTGGAGTTCTCCCTCAATTTTTCCTCTCCCCTTGCTGGATCAAGAAGGAGGAGACGTCCCCGGGTTGTACGTGCGTTGAACGCGGAGGCACCGTTCTTCGGTGCTTAGATCGGATTCGGCCGCGATCTGAATCGCTTCATGAACGACTCCACCGACCGCGTTCTTGTAATGCTTCCGCATCGCGATCTTCAAGGGTATGAAGATGCACTCCCCTCTCTCTCGTTGCTAGTATCTCCATAGATTGATCTTGGTGATGCGTAGAAAATTTTGAATTTCTGCTATGTTCCCCAACAAGGATATCTACTCAAAACATCATAGAATGGCAACACGCCATTGGATCATAATATGTGGCATAAAGCACCATGTTCAAGTAGGGATTACAGCAGGGTGCGGGAGAGTGGACCGCGTAAAATAGATGAGGATGGTGATGTTGATGAAGACGATCACCGCGACGATGATTCCCCTCTCGATAGCACTCCGGTGCCACCAAGAGAGAGGAGGAGAGGTTCTCCCCCTTGTGCTTCCTCCTCCATGGCCTCCCCCCCTGGATGGGGAGAGGGTCTCCCTCTGGTCCTTGGCCGCGATGATGGCCTCTCCGGGATCCTCCTCCATGGCCTCCGGCGATGATGGCCCCCTCCTGCAGGGTGCCAGAGAGGGCCTATATTGATTTCTCGTGGCTACAGAGGCTTGCGGCGGCGGAACTCCCGATCTAGGTTTCTTTCTGGAAGTTTGGGTATATATGAGAGGTGTTGGCGTCGAGAACAAGTCAGGGGGGTCTCCGGGCTATCCACGAGGCAGGGAGGCGCGCCAAGGGGGGCGCCCCCCACCCTCGTGGGAAGCCCGGGACTCTTCTGGACCAACTCTTTGACTCCGTGGCCTTCTTCTGGTCCAAAAATAAGCTTCGTCAAGTTTCAGGTCAATTGGACTCCGTTTGGTTTTCCTTTTCTGCGATACTCTAAAACAAGGAGAAAACAGAAACTGACACTGGGCTCTAGGTTAATAGGTTAGTCCCAAAAATCATATAAAATAGCATATAAATGCATATAAAACATCCAAGGTTGATAATATAATAGCATGAAGACTTCACAAAATTATAGATACGTTGGAGACGTATTAGAGGGCTAGTCGGACTGAGGGACTTGGGCCGTCCCAATGTATGGAAAAGTTGACTCATACCCTTGAGCCTGTCCGGGGGTCATCCCCCCCCCCTCGACAGAGGGGCCACAAGGGCTGGCACGGGAGTGTTGGACAAAGTATATATTGGGCCTCGCCCTGCGCTAGCAACCTTTAGGGGCCGCCGATGCGGGCCCCTTTTCTAGCCGGCAACCCCAAAGTCTTTTCGGGGGCTGCCGGTGGAGATGTCCTTATGTACGTACGTGTTGCACTAGTTAGCCAGGGCCGAGGGGTGGCAAGAGCATGGTGGAGTCGTCAGACAGGGTAGGGAGGAGGAGGCAGGCCTATGACCTACCATTTGGAAATTAAAATACTTGTCAACATTTCCAACTTATATCAAATACAATATTTAGGAAATGCAGTGTATCAAAGTTCATAAATAAGAGGCATTTGACACCACCCCTTAACAGGTAGTTTCTTTATTTTGTATTTTTTTAAACTCTAAACCATCTAGTAAAATCACTTTAGTGATTAAAACAATATAGACACATGCCTGTAAAGTTTTTAGCTTAAGATTTTTTTAATCTTTTTATTAGAATAATATACAGAAAAATTACGTATAGTGATTAAACATTTATGTATTTGTAAAACATTTATATTTTTTTTTCTTCTCAGATGAGAACAAGTCTTTCAATATTTTGCAAGTTTATTTGGCAACTCATTGGATCCACTTGTGGTCCTTTCCAGGCGTACATCAGCTGGTCGCAAGCCATATACTTGTTCATTTCCACTTGGTTTACTTTGATCAGAACTGTAAACCGAACCGAAATTTCGGTCACCCTAACTATTGGTTCCTGTATATAAATTAGCAGGATAATTTGTTCATCAACTCAGTTAGTCGAAAAACCGAACACCTTTCCCTCCCTTGGAGCATCCCATCCAGCCTATAACAATCTCACCCGTTGGCACTACTTGCATGACAAGACAGAAAACCAAAACATTAAAAAAAATGCACTAGCATTATGCTACTACAACTGTTTTCTGTCATAAAAAAAAATACTTGCATGCAAATTTATACTCCATGGAAATTGAAGAGAGGCCTTGTCTGGGCAGATCCGTGGTAATGCGGCCCAGTCGGCCCATTGTCTACCCATCTGTTTGATCCATTTAAGATCAGAAGAAAGGGGGCAAGACCTAGATCCCATCCTTCCATCCCAGTTCTCCCAGCCGCCGCCGCCGCCAGTCCTGGCCGCCGCAGTAACCGATTCGATTCGTCGAGTCCTCCCCTGCTGCAGGTATTGCTGCTCCCAAAACTTAATCTTTCCTCTTCGATTTTTATCCTTCTGTTTTGTTTTGTCTGTAGAGATCTTGTTTGTCTATTACAATGTCAGAAGAAAAAAAAATCTCATCTTTCAGTGGCAGGGCAGGTAAATGAGGGCGGCGCGGCAGTTCGTGAACGTGGTGATGCGCACAGGCACCACCTACTCGGTGAGCCGCATCAAGCCTGAGGAGAAGCTCTTCTACGCATCCGTGGAGGAAGCGCGAGCCGCGGCGGCGCCCAAGAAGAAGATTCCGGCCCTGTCGAGGATGCCCGCGCCCAAGCTCAGGCTCGAGGCGTACGGCCTGGACGACATGCGGCTCGATTTCCTGCCCTTGTACGGGCGGGGCGGCGGCGGCGGCGGCGGCGACAGCAGCAGCGGGATCCTCTCCGTCGACTCGGCAGGCCACACCATCCTCTGCGACGCGAGCTCGGGCTGCGTCCAGCCTGCCCCCAGCCTCCGCGAGCCCAAGGGGGACAGCCCCATCTCGTTCACCATCGCTCGCGCCGGCGGCCCCGACCCCCGCGTCGCCGTGGCTCTGTACGTCATGGACAGGTTCCCCACCGGCCGCAGCTCCTGCAGCTTCGAGTCCCTCGCCTACGGCGAGAACAGCTGCTGGGAGTGGAGCCGGCTCCCGCCGCCGCCCTATGTCAACGACCCGGCCTACGACTGCACCGCTATCCACTCCTACACGCTGCTCAATGCAGGCTCCACCATCTGCGTATCCTCCTCCGGGCGCAGCCCCGTCGGGACCTACTGCTTCGACACGTCTAGCCGCCAGTGGAGGAAGGCTGGCCGCTGGGCGCTGCCCTTCTGCGGCAGGGCCGAGCATGTCCCCGAGCTTGACAACCTCTGGTTCGGCATGGCTGACAGCAGCCCCAACAACCTGTGTGCGTCGGACCTCTCCAGCCTCGACGGCGGGGCTCCCAGGATGCTACGCGAGTGGCAAGTCCTTGACCCGCCTCGGGGCTGGGTGCAAATAAGGGGCTGCCTGCTCTACCTGGGAGCCGGCAGGTTTTGCATCAACAAAGTTTTCGACATTGGGGACGAGGGCAGGACCAAGAGTGACAAGCAGGCTGCTGTCATCACCGGTGTGGAGGTGGTACATGATGAAACAGCCCAACTCCAGATGATCAAGCACAAGTCCTGTGTCAGCTATGCAGGCATCCAGTGTATCCTTTAGATCAATAGTGCTCCTCCCATATGAGTTGTTTTCTTCTTTCTCTAACCATGTTCTTAGACTGCAGCAGTTCACAGCACCATGTATATTAAATTTAATTGTGCTCTGTTCCTTCTTATATGTATGATACAGTTTGCTGTTCACAGCACCATGTATATTAAATTTAATTGTGCTCTGTTCCTTCTTATATGTATGATACAGTTTGCTGTTCCAACTTCATATGACTGTAATCTTTAAGGGTCTGGTTAGGAATCAGTCGACTGAGACTTCGCGAAGTCTCAGTCAGCTGACGTCAGCATACAATTTTTATTGCTCAGCATTTGTTTTCAGCCAGGTTTTGTTACTTTTCCTAGAGGAACTAAGCCAGATTTTGTTCTACGTATCGCTGCTTGTTTCTCCACTCGCGATCGTTGCATGGGCCTGCAGATCGGCCCATATTTCTTCTTTGGCATTGCACGTCACGTGTTTGTGCTGTGTTCCTTTTCTTCTTCTTTTTTAGATCTGTGTTGCCTCTCTTCTTTTTTTAAGATCTATGTTCCTTCTCTTCTCTGTGTACTTCTCGCATATTTTTTTTCTCCTCATTCTTTTAAATGGGTTTGAGTTGTATAAAAATATATTTATGACAAAGAAGTAAAATATCAAAAATGGAAAAAAGAAAGCAAAATATAATTCCTACTCTTCATATCATCTTGCTCGCTCTTTGTTTTCCTATCATTCTTCAAAAAACAATTTGTATTGTAAAAAAGATCGTTCATGTTAAAAAAAAATAAGAACAAGATTAAAAAAACTCAGTTGCAGGGTCTGTCTAGGTCTACGTTGACTGAGACTTTGCGAAGTCTCAGTCGACTGATGACATCAGCATACGTATATGACATCAGCATACGTATATGACATTAGCATATATGTACAAGCCAGGCCTGCTTCGTTTATGTGACTGTTTGCGTGTTTTTGCTGTTATGGGCTGGCTTTATACTTCTACTGGGCCGTTATCTCATCTTTTTCTTTTCCCTGCAATCTGTTGCTTTTTGCCGGATTTTTTCCTCTTCTTGTACTTGGGCTGTACAACTACAAATATAATATGTGTTTTGCTATCCAGCTACAACCTCAGCGTTTCTCAAAAAAGCTACAACCTCAACGAGTGAGGTAACTTTTTTTGTTCAAATCATAGCATTTTTTTCCCGGAAAATTCTTGTATATGCAATACAATGCATGCTTGTAGTGTTTTTTTAGATGGGCATATAACTTATTGTCATTTTTCGTTCATGAAAAATTATAAAGGATTTGAACACAAAGAAACAATAATAATTTTGTGGTTGCTATTGCTTGCTGACGAGCTATGAAGTTGCTGCCTGCGGTTGTCAAAGTACAGAAGGACAAAGGACAATTTTGTTACATGAACAATTTCTAAAAATGTGTGCGAGCATTTTCTAAAAATTACATGAACATTTTTTAAGAACCGTGAACAATTTTAAATTTTATGGAGAGTTGCAGTCGGGGTGACACTTGCAGTTGCATGCCTAGTGACAGACATGCATCTGCCACCAACCATTGACAAAAACTCCACAGACCGCATAGTTGTAGTCGTGTTGCACACATGCACTTGTACTTAGGGACGACACTGGCAGTTGTGTGCCAAGTGGCAGACATATAACTGTCCCTCCCCACTGACAAACACCATAGGGTTGCAGTCGTGGGCGACACTTGTAGTTGCATGTCTAATGACAGACATGCAACAACCCCTTCCCCGACAAAACACCACAAGTTTGTAGTAGCATTGAAGACATACAGTACCACTCCGGGGCAAAACTTCCAATTGCGTACATTTTAAGACGACATGCAACTACCCCATCCCCACCAACAAACCACACAGAGTTGTAGTCGGGGGACGAACTTGCAATTGCATGCCTAATGACAAACATGAAACTGCCCTCTTCCAACAAAACACCACGAAGTTACAGTTGCATTGAAGACATGCAGTTGCACTCGAGAATGACACTTACAGTTGCATGCCTAGTGATAAACATGCAATTGCTCCTCCCCGACAAAACACCATAAAGTTGCAGTTGCATTGAAGACGGGCATTTGCACTTGGGGGCGACACTTGGAGTTGTGTGTCTAATGGCAAACATGCAATTGCCCCTCCCACCGACAAACACCACAGAGTCGAGGGTGATATTTGCAGTTGCATGCCTACTATCAGACATGCAACTACTCCCCCTCCCTGTCGCGCTCCGACAAAAAAGGTCAATGGCAGTTCTTTGGGTAGACATGCAGTTGCATTCTGGGGCAACACTTGCAGTTGCATGCCTAGTGTCTGACATGCAACTACCTCACTCCGCCCACACACCCTCTCCTGCCGCCCTTCAGCAAAACAAGGGTCAGTTGCAGTTGAGGGTGACACTTGCAGTTGCATGCCTAGCGTCAGACATGCAATTGCCCCCCTCTCCCGCCGCCCTCTGACAAAACAAACGCCAGTTGCAGTTGGGTGCGTCGACATGCAGTTTCACTCGAGTGTGACACTTGCAGTTGCATGCCTAGTGTCAAACATGAAACTTCCCCCTCTCCCGCCACACTCCGACGAAACAAAGGTCAGCTGTAGTCGGATGGGTAGACATGCAATTCCAGTCGGGGGCGACACTTGCAGTTGTGTGCCTACAGTCAGACATGCAACTGCGCCCCCCTCCCGATGTCCTCTGACATAACAAAAAGACCAGTTGTAATCGGGTGGCCGGTAGGCATGCAGTTGCAGTCAAGGACGACACTTGCAGTTGCATGCCTAGTCTGAGGCATGCAACTACCCCCTCTCCTGCCGCCCACCAACAGAACAAAAGTCAATTGCATTCGCTTGTAGACATGCAGTTGTAGTTGAGGGCGACATTTGCAACTGCATGCCTTGTGACAAACACAACTACCCCTCCCCTCTTCCACTGTCCTCCAATAGAATAAAGGTTAGTTGCAGTCGAGGGCGACACTTGCAGTTGCATGCCTAGTGTTAGGCATGCAACTTTACGGTGTACGCCCGTGAAAAAAAACATAGCACATAAACACAATAAAAAATTATTTTTGGGTAATACACAAAGAAACAAAGTAAAAAAATATATAGACAAAATACAAATAAGCAAATAAAACAAAAGTCCATGTAGGAAAGGCAACGACAACTCTGAATAAAAAATTAAGACAACAACCTGTGAGAATAAAAATTGTTCATGCGCGTCAAAATGTAGGTTCTTAAAAAAATTGAATGTTCCATATTTCCTAAACAAGAAAGATAATAAATCAAAAATGAAAATACAAGTAAAGAAATAAATGGAAAATCTACTAAAAAGAAATGAAAAAAGAAAGGTAAAAAGCTAGACAAGTACACATGTATACTGTATACATACACATAGAGTCAGCAGCCCCATTAACTTTCTTTTTCTGTACATACACGGTGCACACAACCCAGCAAAAAAGAAGAAGAAGAAAACATACAAAGATTTACATGGACAGCTATGACAATATAAAAATAGAAAAGCACAAAAGAACGGGCCGCAAACCACAACACACAACTCACAACCCACGTAGCGGAAGGCATACTATGCTGCTGCCAGCCTCTCAGATCGGAAAGGCCTAGTGTGTTTTGAAAAAGAAAACACATCAGGGACTGAATACAGGTCGTAAAGTCTCAGTCGACTAATTTTTAGCGTTCCCCTTGCATGTATGAGATGCAACCGGCCGCCACCGAGGGAAGTTGCGTGTCAAGGGTTAACATGAAACTGAATAAAAAAGGGCATACAACACCCCCACCTCATTTACCCCCCCCCCCCACCCCCACCCCCACACAAAGTTGTAGTTGTGCTGAAGACATGCAGTTGGAGTTCATGTCGACATACGCCGTTGTGTGTCTAGTGGAGGACATGCAACCCTCCCCTTCACCGACGAACCACTACTGAGTTGAAGTCACATTGGAAAATGTGCGGTTGTAGTCAATTGTTGTGTGCCTAGTGGCAAATATGCAACTACCCCCTCCCTCGGACAAAAACACCACATAGTTACAGTGGGAGGCAACACTTGTAGTTGCATGCCTACTGGTAGACATGCAACTGCCCCTCCTGACAAAATACCACAGACTTGCAGTCAGGTGAGACACTTGCAGTTGCGTGCCTAGTGGCAAAAAGCTGTCCACTCACCCCGAGAAAAACATCACAAGGTTGCAGTCGGAGGCAAGACTTGCAGTTGCATGCCTACTGGCAGACATGCAACTACCCCTTCCTGAAAAACACCACAAAGTTGCAGTCACGTTGAAGACATGAAGTTATAGTCGGGGGCAATACTTGCACTTGCATGCCTAGGGATGGACATGCAACTACCACTCCTAGAAAACAACTTAGAGTTGCAGTCAGGGGCGACACTTGCAGTTGTGCGCCTAGTGGCAGACATGCAACTGCCCCCTCTCCCCAACAAGAAACATCATATAGTTGCAGACGTGGGCAACATTTGTAGTTGCATGCCTAGTAACAGACATGCAACTGGCCCTTCCCAACAGAACAACATAGAGTTGCAGTCACATTGAAGACATGCAGTTGCAGTCAGGAGCAATACTTGCAATTGCATGCCTAGTGATGGACATGCAACTTCGATTCCTAGAAAATACATCAGAGTTGCAGTGAGGGGTGACACTTGCAGTTGCGTGCCTAGTGACACATATGCAACCACCCTCACTTTCCGGACAAAAACATCACAGAGTTGTAGTCGGTGGCAACACTTAAAATTGCATGCCTGGTGGTAGACATGCAACAATCCATCCTGACAAAACACCACAGAATTGTAGTTGCATTATAGAGAAGCAATTGTAGTCGGGGGTGACACTTGTAGTTGCATGCGTCCCTAGTGGCAGACATGGAACTTTCCTTCCTCCACAAAAAACACGACATATTTGCTATTGGGGCAACACTTGCAGTTACATGCCTAGTGGCAGACATGAAACTATCCCTCCCGATAAAAACACCACATAGTTGCAGTTGTGTTGACTACATGTAGTCGCAGTCAAGGCTGACACTTGCAGTCGTGTGGCTAGTGGCGCACACATGCTACTGCCCCATCCACAGACAAAACACCACTGAGTTGCAATCGCATTGAAGACATGTTGCAACTGGAGCGACACTTGTAGTTGCATGCCTAGTGGTAGATATGCAATTGCCCCCTTCCCCGACAAACACCACTGAATTGTTGTAGCATTGAAGACATAAAGTTGCAGCCTGAGGTGACACTTTGCAGTTGCGCCGCTAGTGGCATATATGCAACTACCCCTACCTCCAGTAAAAAACCAGTGAGTTGTAGTCACGTTGAAGACATGAACTTGTAGTTGGGGTGACATGTGAAGTTGCATGCTTAGCAACAAGCCTACAACTTTCCCGTCCCTCAATAAAACACCATAGACTTGCAGGCATGCTTAAGACATGCAATTGCAGTCGCAGGGGTGGGGGACACTTGCAGTTGCATATATAGAGCTAGACATGCAACTATAGAAAAGAGACTTTTTTTCTCCTGGGGACAAAAAAATGCATTTATTCCCTATGGAATGAATCATATTTGTGTGTTTTTCTCAGGCGATGGGACAATAACAAAAAAAAGCAACCATTAGTGTTGCTAAGTTAGTGGACACGAGCTATTACACGTACATTTATTTGAGCATCCACCCCTAAAAAAACTAGAAAAGACAATATTATCACACACATACATCCAAAACATGTAACTTGCATACACATCAAAAAACCTACCGCCAAAAAAAAAGAAATGATTCGAAAACCCCACGGACCGACACCGCATGCACGTGAAAATAGAACAAAGCAGACGTGCCACACGAAAAACCATAATGCCCACTGGAAGAAAGCACAAGACTTATTACATTTCATTTGACGTGTGAAGGACTTAGATATGCGTTAGACAATAGTCATTCAGAATTAGCATAATGCACGTTTTTAAGCCGTGCTCCAAAAAAGTATCAATAAAATAAGAAAAATAAAAATAAACTAAAAGGAGAAAATAAAAGTGACATAAGAAAAAAAAGAAAATAGAAACAATTTTTTTTACAAAAACAGGAGAACAACAAAATCCATATAACGGTCAGCGAGTTGACAAAGATTTAGAAAAGGCAAAACAAAAAAAGACAAATAACCCACCCACCCTTAATTGCACGCGATCACCGGATGGGTTGATAAATAAAATAAAAAACAAAATGACTAAATTAAAATTAAAACAAATGGAAAATAAAAAACAATTAAAGCAAATAAATACTAGGTAAGTGAAGTTTATACCACTACTCAAACCTAAACATTGCAAAAGTCGTTCATAATAATAAAAAAAAGGCCAAAAGGGGTCACACGACCCTCTCGATCAAAAAGGAAAAACAGAAAAAAAAGCAATGGCATCACTGCTCACGGGACCAACAATAATCACATAGAAGCCCAAGTACATGAATGAAACAACGGCCCAGGAAGAAACGAAAAGCCCAGAAGGAAAGATACGAACAAACGATCGATCGTGTAGTTAGGGCCGTGATAGCGAACAAATGCCACGTAACTCGGTCGACTAAGACTTGAGTAATTCTCAGTCGACTGAGAATTAGCACAACCGAATCTTTAACTTTTACTCCCTCTAAACACTCTTATATTAGTTTACGGAGGGAGTACATGCCAACCCCTAAATTCGTGCTTATGCATCCTATAGAGACTCGTGGAGCCTGAAGGCCCATTGTCAGCAATGTTGGCAGGATATTCGCAGCTTCTCCAGGTGTGGCAGGCATACCATCCTTGACCACTCTTTCCTTCACGTTTGTGGCAAAGGTTCATCAACAACAGTGGGGTTTGCAGCCCACTAGAGTTATCACCTGTATGTAGTATAGGAGTAAAAGGAAAAACATGTGTGTTGAATTACCATTTGTCGATATGTTTGTTACATCTTTAAAAGGGGTAGGGTCAACAGACCCTAGCAAAGAAGATGCTGGTGGTTCATTGACATTAATAGTCAGAGCTGCTGCAGATTTCTTTTGGTGTCGGGATACGCCAGCTTTCTTCTCATCTGATATTCGGGCATACCATCCTTCTTTACCGGTCGGTGCTTTCTTACTATCATGAGCAAATACTCATGGAGCCTGAAGTCCCATCGTCAGCAATGTTTGTTAGGTCTTTAAATGGGGAACGTTCCTCCATCGTTAAAAGCCAATTATTTTGCTTGTTGTGGTATATGCAAGGTAGATGGTCCGATACACATTAATAACATGATAGCATGGATTAGCTCAACATAGAGGAGAGAAAAAAAATACAGCACAAGTGTCAATTCAAAATTAGAGATAAACAAATACCTTTATGTTTGGAAATTCTGTTGTGTGAATATCAGCGCTATTTGAAGAGTCCCTCTAGCAGCTGGCAGCTTTATCAATGTTCAACTGTAAGTAACACAATGAACTTCCTGGGACAGGCTTGTTAACAATGATAGTATGGCTGACTTGTGTGCGAAAGTTAAGGAGCTGAAGGCTAGGTTTATTCAATCTCAGATCAACCATGTTTTGAGGGTAAGTATCTCATATTTTCATCACTTCCTTTTCTTGTCCAAGTTTACCATGCATCTGCCAGCTTTAGGTTCTGATGTATGAATGCTTGGCAGCATATTACATTTTTTTTCCTGATAAAGGCACCATATTACAAATGTTGGTACAAATGCCTACTGTTGGTATTATTAATGTTGGTACAAATGCCTACCGTGTTTTGTAACAACTGTCTTATTCAATGGCATGAGAAGCAGCACAACAAGAGACTTGTTTAGGCATACTTGTACTATTTGTATAAAAGCCTACAGCTTTTCGTAACAAATATTTTTCAATGGCATGAGAAGCAGCACACCAAGAAGACCCTTGGTTGTGCAATTCGCCATTAATATCTTTCTTGTCTCAAGTTAATGCCAGTTTCCACTTTACATATTTTTTGATGGTGCAGAGCTAGTTCGAATAACCTAGCAGCGCTAGCGATGGAGCACTTCCATATTGGAATTCAAGTATGGATGGCTATTCTTCATAGGTTTGTTTTTGTCTGTCACTATGGTGCAGTACTTGTCATTTGCTGGCATACAGAAATGTTGATTTATCTTTTTAGGCATCAATCTGTAGGCCCCAAGCAGAAACTGAAAGCAGAATCAAGGTGGGGCGCGAGCATGGAGGCGGAGGACCCTTTACAGTCAGCATTGTGCGAGGAGCTCGATATGGATGTTTGGGCACTGCGTGAGGGTGACAACCAAGAGGAGTATTTTTCTTTTTCTTTTTGAGCTTTTTGTTTAGATGGATTGGGTGGGTAAGTTGGGTTGTGCGTGATTTGAATGTATATAGTAGATGGGTAGATCTCAGATGACTTCTGTTTCCAGTCCAATTGAAGCGAGCATTTCAGCTCGTTGGATCAGCTGCTGTTACTCTGTACAAGTTGTTCAAGTGAACTAGTTGTAATAATACAGGCTATACATCATACGTGTGTAAGTTGCTCGTTATCAATTTTGGGATTGATGAACGCCTTCCTGTAGTTGGAGCAGTAGGAAAACTCCACAAGTTTGAACAAGAGCGGTGTTCTGGAAAAAACTGAGTATGCAAACTGGGAGTGAGATGAAAAATGAAAGTCAGAGTGTTATGGAATATGGGTGTATGGTGAAAACTTTGTATTTCTGCTTAAGCCCTGTCGTTTTCGATATTTGAATTTTCCAGGTAGCGGGTATGCGTTTTGAGCTCCTCAATTCGAGAAAATCAACTTCAGGATTGTCAAACCCAGCATCCAATTCTCTCATTTCAAAGCTTAAATAAAAGACTGCAAAATAGTCCATAGTTGTACTGATCCAACATGAATAAATCTTGTCTAATCCAACATTCGCTGAATAAACAAAATAAGAAGAACATTGGAGTGATAGCATAGAGAGGCATCATCGACAGTTGAGGCACAGACAGAGGGCAAAACTCCTTCAACACGGTCATGTATGCTCGCCTTTGAGCAATGTCATCCCCTTTGAGCAACAAAACAACACTACATTTGAGGCATAGTGAACAGTAGCAGGTAAGAAAGAAAACCAGTAATGCATGAATTGTTAAATCAGTAATGCATGAATTGTTAAATCAGTAGTGGGATATGCTCATGGTGTAGATTAGCGGGTAAAAACAAAAACCAATAACAATGCATTAGCTGTTAAATCAATAGTAGAAAAGGTAGAAGAAATCACCTGAGAAGGAGCTGATCAAAGAAATGACCAAGGACTCCGCCGAACACCGAATATGGTTGACCAAATTACTTTACTGCAGCATGCAATTCCCAGGGGGCGGGATCATGTCCATTCTACATGACGACGTTAGAATATCAGTTAGAATACTTTTAAAATGAATTCACAACTAAGGCGCTAAAATACAAACTATTTGCTGCCATATATAGAGCAATCTATAAGGTTGCAAACTTCAAATAGCAATCTGGCAAAAAAGGAGATGTCCACATATATGCATCTAGGAGTAATAAACTCGAGGAACATATAAGATCATCGCTTCCTGCATATCGTCTACTTAACGCAAACCAGCGTGGTCTCTGTCGCTATAGGTGTGCCTGAGTTCATGTTGAGAAAGAGTCTAAACCTTCCCTCTGTATTAACATGACATGCATCATGTTTTATATTGGCCAAAGGAGAGAGAAATTCAACAACCTGGCATAACTAATTATCTATACTGTTGTACTGACTGATGATTGCATGTAATCTATTATCATAAGTAATCAACAGACTAAATGTTGGAATAAAATGAGGAATAGGTTTCATAATCTTTAAAGGAAAAAACTCAGTGCTTGTAGATTAAGAACATCATATAAAACGGATAATGACCTATGAGGGAATTTGTAATATACATATATAATGCACTTTCTACAGAAGGATAAGTTGATAATCACCTTAGCTGAGCATGATGCATTATTGCATTGTGTGTGAAGCCAAAGTGAGAAAATATGAGGAATCTAATTTGTATAGTACTCCCTCCGTCCCATAATATAAGAATGTTTTTGACACTAGTGTAGTGTTAAAAACGTTCTTATATTTTGGGACAGAGGAAGTACCTCTCTAGTTGATACTACACACGAGTTGTTTTGCTGCTGTTGGAACCCATGGCAGGTACTACAACTGTTCGGTGACACACACAAAAAGAAAAACTGGAGGCCACTGACCTTTGGTGAGGACACAAAACGCTAATGAAGAGACAAGTCCAACTCCCTAAACCCAGAACCCAAAGTATATAACGAACTCACCCAGACTACATCAAGGAAAATCTTCGTATGGCTTTATCTTTCATCAAGCCCTAGCCCAATTAATAATGCAAACGAGAATATATAATTCCTTAATTTTATATTTCACTGATGTAGAGTAAAAGAAAGACTATCAAACGCAATTGCATATACCCTATCATGATCCCTCTAATGATTTTTCTTTGACAAACCAATATGTACTCCCTCCGTTCTAAAATAGATGACCTAACTTTGTACTAATTTAGTACAAAGTTAGGTCATCTATTTTGGAACGGAGGGAGTATATCATAACCAGTTTCAGATGGAGATAGCAGAATCACCAGCCAAAGAAAAATTATACAAAATCATTCGAGCTTGCATTTGCAACATTATACTAAGAATTTCAGAATCAATCTATACTGATCCAATAAACAGGAAAGCTTATCTTGCGACCAACAAAATGATGCTATCTATTTTCCAGCAGGATAAAAGGGATGTCACATGTGGAAAAATAATTAAAGAAGAAAGTATTCTGCGCATTTTCAAAACATCCATCCCCATGCTTCCATAATATAATCAGTCATCTAAGGAGGAGGGAGGGGAGTAAATCTACAACTATGCAGTCTTTCAGTAGAGAAGAAGAAATCGGGTCAAGGAGGAGCTCACATATAGTTTAGACCAGTCAATTTGAGCATACTCGATATTGTCGTTTTCCTCATGGTGGACTATTTCAACAAGCTCCTAGCATCCAACTGCCGCCACCGGTTCCATGCTCCCTTTTTTTTAGAGAAAAGGCGAGAGCCCGACTTTATAGATAAAGCCACCAGGCAGAGTATATCACCAACAACCAGCAACCCAGCAAAGTAGCACACCAAGGAGGATAAAGTAGCATTACAAGGCCAGCGGTCTCACATGGCACGCAGGCCAACCTAAACTAGACACCAAAAGGGCAGTCAGGAAGCCGTCCTCAAAGAAAGCCGAAGAAGGCCAGATGCCGTAGATTTCATCTTGGATAGCATGGCGTCGAAAGCCTGGAGGTCCCCTTCTTTAGTCAATAATCTCCACTGCTGCAAGAAACCATTGGCTTTAAATAAGCAATTGACAGGATTAGCCGGAAATATATGTTCAATCGAGAACTTATTCCTAGTAGTCCACAAAGACCAGCCAATTGGAGCCCATCCAACTAAGAAAACTCTTTTTGAATGGTCAGAAAGAAGATTGACACAGTGCCTCAAGTCTTCAAAGGAGGAAGGGGACCAATTTACATGCAACCAAAGTCTGATGCAACACCACATAAGTTTAGCTAAGGAGCAGTGAAAGAAAATATGATCAGTGTTCTCCAGTGCCCCACATAGCACACATCTGTCGGACCCCGGCCCGTTTCTTTTCTTAATCTGATCGGCCGCCGGAAGCTTACCCCGAACAGCTTGCCAGAGAAATATCTTGACCTTAGGAGGAATTCGAGCCGACCAGATATGCTTGAACTTGACCGGGCGCCCCCCAGGGATGAGCTTGGAGTAAGCTGATTTAACCGAAAAACGCCCCGAAGAGGAAGGGGCCACACCACGGCATCCTCTTCCTCCGAGAGCAAGGGGAAGCAAGCAGTAAGGCGCTGCCAATCTTCCAACTCTTCAGGAGAAAGAGAACGATGAAAATCTAGAACCCAACCCCTAGCCAAGAGCTCAGAGATAGAAACCTCAGCATCATCGCAATAAGAAAATAGAACCGGAAACGCAACAGCCAGCGTGGAGTCCTCGACCCACCAATCAAGCCAAAACCGAGTAGACTTACCGTTCCTAACTACAAATTTGACAAGAGACCAAAAAATCGGGCGGACTTTAACCAGTTGATGCCAAAATTGCGACCCACCCGCAGCCGGCGCGAACATAGGACTCGAGGAGGGGAAATATTTAGCTTTTAGGATAGAGAGCCAGGGTGGCAGTTCCTCAAGAGTCATAATCTTCCACCACCATTTGATCATAAGAAAATTATTCATAACTCGCGTATTAATTATGCCCAGGCCCCCTTTGGCCTTGGGGCGACATATAATGTCCCA